>NC_133332.1:270347994-270647994 GCF_042186555.1 Aquarana catesbeiana
CAAGGGAGTGCAAATATTCCATTATCTAGACGACATGCTACTTCTGGGTCCATCAAATGAGCTCCTTCTAGTTCATGTGAATTCACCTGCAAAACACTAGCTCATTTCGGTTGGTTGATCAACTTTCGGAAGAGCCAGATGCATCTGACCCAAATGTTGGAGTATTTAGGAGTACAATTCAACACTGATCGGGGTCGTGTTTCTCTTCCTCAGAGAAAGGTCCAGGAGATTCAGTCTCAGACAAAGCAGTGATGGCCAGGCCTTCTATGATGCTGAAGGAATGCATGCAGTATCTGGGGTTTTATCAGCCACAGTTCCAGTAGTCCCGTGGGTCAGGTGGAGCAGAAGGGGTTTCAATGCAACTTTCTTCTTCAGTGGGATCGTCTGCCAATTCCGATAATCTGATCCCTGGTTGGTGGTCAGTAGCTCCTATGCACAGAGAAGAATCTCGGCTCTCTTACAGCATCTTAACTCCCAGGGCCTGGCAATGTGTTAGCAGATCGCTTGAGTCAAGGCTTTGGGGATCACAACAAATGGGGCTTCAACCCCAAGTACCAATGCAAGATCTTCAGTGTCTGGGGGACACCTTTGTTAGATCTTATGGCATTGGAGAATTGTCAACTGCCTTCCTCCTTCTTCCAGACCTAGCATCCACAGGCATTGGGTCAGGGTGCTCTGTACAGAATGTGGGCAAGATGTGGTGAGAAATACTCCTGCGCTTGTGAGGCCGTTTGCTGCAGTAAATGGGTAGTATTGTAGAAAGTGGAAGGATAGGAGGAGATGGTAGAGCGTGTCCCGCTGCCTTAGCTGACCCGGGGTGGTCTGGAAAGGATTGTATGGTAGGAGGTGGATGGAAGGCGCGTGATCAGATGCTTACATCAAAACAAGTATGGTTTAATCATGTATAGGAATACACACATATAATTATTGAATCATACATATACTACATAGCATACAAACAGGTAACAAAATAGGCACTAAAAAATAAATTAAAATTGGGGTATGCCCATGTTGAGGCAAGTATTTAAAAAGGGCCCTTTTTAGTCAGGTGTTCCAGGAACACATAGATGCACATGCCAAGATTTACACCCCAAATACATTATGCTGAGCAAAGGGTAACCAAAATATTACCTGTGGTATTAGTAGCGCAGTTGTCCACAGGAGGATAGCACTGGTCCAGGCAGCAGGCAGGGACCTGGTCAGCAACGGTGAACACAATTGCCCAGGCAGCAGGCAGGGATACTGTTTATCTCGTGTGTGTTTGTTTTAATACGAAGTCTCCGGATAAGCAAGCTCTTTTGATGGAGAGGGTAAATATGATGCGATTACCATTTTGTCTTTACATATGAAAAATGCATAAATGATCATGATTGTATATTTTTCACATCATTAAAAACTGTCTTTTGATGTAATTGTAGAAACACAAGAACCCCCTGAGGAAGACCGTAAATATATAGGTCGAAATGCATTGGGGCTTTGTTCCGAACATCGGACAGTACAACCACATTTTATTGATTGTAGGTTGATACATTAGATAAATTAATTCCTTTCTCTACCCTGATGGTATTGCCAATATTGTGTTTCCCCCTCTCACAATCTACTAGTCTCGCATTGTACATACCCAGAGCTCATGTTTTAACTTCTGTGTGCATATTATTTTTTGTTTTTTCTTTTTTTGATAATAAAATAATTTATATTTTTACATATATTTTTGTTGACTCATAATTGCTGCTAAAAAAACCCCACGGGGAATTTTTTCTTTCTTTTACAATAAATTGTTATTCGGGGTGTGCAGCTTTTCAGACTATGTATAAATGTCACATCATGCTATAGTACTGTCCATATACAGTCCAGGGTCAGTGCAGACAGAGATATTGTCAGCAGTGCCAAAAATATTGGTCCTGGTAGTAGGCAGGAAAATGGTCCATGTGCTGTGATCAATGCGACAGGCAGAGGCATGATGGCAGTAAGTCCTACAGGCAGCAGGCAGAAGTAGGGCCTCGTTCAGGACAGAATGGGGACAGGGGTAGAGGCTTCTCCCACCCAAGTCTCTTTAAAGCCTTTGAATCTCCAGACTCTAATTTAGGAATGAGAAAAACAAAAAAAAAATTGCGAGACCCCTGTGTTGAATCCCACTAGTCCAGTTGCAGGGTACAAGATTAGTCCAAAAGGCAGGCACATAACATGGTCAAACAGTCCATGGTCAGTTCCAGATCAGGCAGAGGTATGTACAGAATCAGCAGGCAGAAGCGTGGTCGAATAACAAGCCAGAGTCAGTTACACAGCAGGCAGTGACATAAGGGGTGTGAGGGTAAATGGCAGGAACTGAGGATTATGTTTACCATACTTCACTAATAATTTACTGGAGTATGGTAACGACGAAAACAGTCCCCTATGCACAGGCCTGGTTGGGAAGAACAATGGGGACAATAATAAGATGTGTCTCTTCTGAATCCTGCACTGGTACACACCTTATATCTTTTTTGACGTCTTTTGCCTGTTGGTTTGGGAGGGATTTTATTGGGAAAGTGGCGTTCGGAGAGTGGACTAAGAACATCTGATCGGATGTTTTCTGATGGGCTGTTCGGGAATATAAGGGCAGTATAAATTTCCTCCTGGTAGCCAATAAAGGGTTGGGGGTTTTGGGTGGAGTTGCGGTAAATTATATAGTAGTTGTATATGGCCAATAGAAAAAAATAAATTGATACTTTTTTTATACCAATGGTATGTCCGTCTTGTGACAAGGTATGGTTCGAGCATTTGGTCACTGAAGTCGACTCCCCCATAAACAAATTGTATTCATGGATGCATGTTGGCTTTTGGATGGGGCCATTCCTTCTGGAGATTTCCATGTAGGTGTTGTTGTCTTCGATCCACAATATGTAGACATCCCTTTTGTCCCTCCACTTCACTGCCATAATCTCCATGTTTCGCAGACTTGCCGTCTCTCCTCTTCTCAACTTCATAGTGACAAGTCTTTGAGGAAAGCCCTTCTGGTTCTTACGGTGCCACATGCTGGCGTCTTCTTCTGGTAAAGGTTGTGGAACAGGGGTAGACTTGTGTAGAAGTTGTCTACATACAAGTGGTATCCTTTCTCGAGTAGGGGGTATATGAGGTCCCAAACAACTTTCCCGCTTGATCCTAAGTAGTTCAGGCAATTAGGGGGCTGCAGCTGGGTGTCCTTCCCTTCGTACACTATGAAGACGTGTGTACCCTGTGGCTTAGTCACATAATTTGTACATCTTCACCCCATAGCGGGCCTTTTTGCTGGGGATAAATTGCTTAATTTTAAGCCTACCGCTAAATTTAACAAGGGACTCATCCACACATGTGTTGGTCTGGGGTAAACAATTGAAGGAATATTTCTGAAAAATAATTTAGTAGTGGCCGAATTTTGTAAAGCCTGTCATAATTTGGGTAATTTCGGGGAGGGCACTGGGTATTATTAAAATGTAGGAACCTCATGATCATTAGATATCTGGTTCTGGGCATTACCGCGGAGAAGATTGGCATGTGGTGGATGGGGTGGGTTGACCAATAGGAACACAATTCATTTTTTTTTTGGTGAGTCCCATACAAAATGTGAGGCCCAAAAAAACCTTCAACTCCTCCACTGTTAGGTCTCTCCACTCGTAGGGACGGGCATAATAGGATGTTGGATTATTCCAAATAAATTGTTGTGCATACAGGTTGCACTGGGCCACAATTGATGCAAACATGTCCTCCGTAAAAATTAAATAAAAAAATTGATTGGGGAAAAATTCTCCGTGTCCACCTGGCTGGGCAGTGAAAAGGGGGATGTTAGCTTGGCCTGAATTAGGAGGAAGCCACAAGGGATCCTGAAGGGCATAGGGAAGGCTTGCATGGGTCCTAACCCTTTGGGGCTGAGGTGACACTGAGGTACTTGGCCTTTCTTGCCGAGGTACTGCGATGCTTGTGGATGCCACTGCGGTGCTGGTGGATGCCACTGCCTCCTCACCAGAATGCCTTTGTTTGGTGGGCAGAATATCTTCCTCCTCTGAATGTCAGTGTTCCACTACTGAGGACTGGTTAATAATTTACGTCAGACTCAGACTCCGAATTTGAAAGGGAATTTGAAAAAGAGAGCTCATCGTTGCTCTCGTCGGCCGTGGAAAGTATTTGGTATTCCTCCTCTGCGGAAAAGCATCTTTTGGACATGGTTGCTGGTGGTGATGAGACTGCACATGTGTGTGCTAAGCCTGCACTGATGAGCACTGATGAACCTGCACTGATGAGGTGGCACAGATGTGTGCTAAGCCTGCACTGATGGGCACTGATGAGCACAGATGTGCACTGATGAGGCAGCACAGTTGGGCACTGATCGCACAGATGTGCACTAATGAGGCAGCACAGATGTGCACCGATGAGGTGGCACAGATATGCACTGAGGAGGTGGCACAGATATGCAATGATTGCACAGATGGGCACTAATGAGAATTGGCAACGTGGTACTGATTGGGCGCTGTATGTTGTTTTTTTACTGTAATGCTCAGGAATCACTCACAATTCAGTACAGATCCTCTCTCTCCTCACAAGCGGTCTGTAGGTGAGGAGGGAGAGCCCGCAATGAGAGATGATCTCATACGTTTACATTTGAGATCATCTCTCACTGGTCATGCTGATCGCACAGTAAATGGCCGCTGTGATTGGCCATTTACAGCGATCTGTGATTGGCTGTGTCAAGGGACAAGGAAGAGACACAGCCAGCACAGGTTTTCCCCAATGCGCGTTCACGAGGGCGCACGGGGAGCGAGGAAATTTAGGTCCGCGCTGTTGCCGTCATTCGGCTATATCGCTGATCTGACGCAGTTAATATATTTCAAAGTGTTTGTTTACATTTATTTAAAAGAGTGTGAATATACGTTGTAAAGTTGGCGGTTGTTTAGCTCAAGTGAAGCACCCGCTAGCGAGAACAGCCCACACAAATTATTCTTTTTCAGGGCTTGTTGGCCCACTCAGCGGGTGGAGCCCAGAACCATGGTCCTGACTCTACTATCAGGCCCACACCTGCCTGGTTGAGAATCCTAGACCCATACACTGGTGGGGTACCACACTACCACATTTCTCCCCTCCCCCCCCCCCGTTTCGACCCAGAGGGGGAACACATCAGTACAACCTCCTCACTTTGGCATGACCATGCCAAGCTACCAACTACATGGGCTAAATCTGGTCCCATCAGATGACTTTCTCCATGTCTCCCTGCTACATCTACTCGGGCTCTACAAAGCCACTCCCATGCCTTTTTACAAGTGCGCTTCCAAAAGCGTTGTCTTTTCATTTCCCTTGGGCCTACACTAGCCACCTTGCCAGTAGGGAGTTCACTAATCTTGGTACCCTTTTTTAACACAAGGCAGACATCTGAGCTTTAAGGGTCGGATATTGTTAAAGTTATAAAGTGCTCACTCAATTTCCACTAGGCCACCCCTTTTCTCCTTGTCAAAAGAAGTTTATTGAGTATACAATATTATAAAGATACATAAAGTAAGCTTACAAGGATCTATAAAGTAAGCTCATTGTTTTACAGTAGGGTTTATATAGGTAAATATCATGAAATTTCAAATATTAAACATTGGGTTCACGTAAACCTAAATTAAAGATATATATCATTTCCTTAGTTACTTTTGTAGGTATTTAAATGATTTATACCTACTATACATATTGTTTACAGGTAGAGTGTATATAGGTCAAATAAATTCTGATAATGAGCTTTAATCGTAAGGTGGAGAAAAGGAAAGAGAAAGAAGAAAAAGGGTAGAAAGGCAGAGGTATGGTCCACAAGGTTGTCCCGCTCGTCAGTTTATTATTCTTTTTAGTTATCTTTGAAGCCTTAGAATGGGTATCTCTGTAAGTCATTTAATCTGTTACCATGGCAACAGGACAGAGTCATTGAAATTTGACAGGAACTGTTTTATCCAAGGATGCCAAAGTTTTTCAAATTTTGGAATTTGATTCTGATCGATGGCTACCATCTTAGCATGGGACATTGTATTATTCATTCTGTGAATTGTTTCTGCTAGTACCAATGTAGGAGATTTCCATGCCTTGGCCACTGTTTTGCAGCCGTTATTAGTTGGATCATAAGTTTGAATTGAGAGAGTGTTAACCATTCCGGTTTTAGATTAAGTAAAGTTATATATGGATCTGGTTGTATTATTTTTTTAAATATTTTAGATGCAATCACGAAGACTTCCTTCCAGAAGGTTTGGATTACTGGGCACGTCCACCATATGTGTAAATGTGTGCCTATTTCTGGGCATCCTCGAAAACAAAGAGCTGAGGTATTAGGTGAATATTTTGCCACTCTAGCGGGTACAAGGTACCAGCGAGTTAGGACTTTATAATTTGTCTCCAGTGCTAAGATGTTGGGTGAAGATGACTTAGATGTGAGCCATATGTTAGACCAGTCCATGTCTTCTAAAGTTCGTCCCAGGTCCTCCTCCCACCTCTGAACATAAGAGGGTCTATTAAGATTTACTACTCCATAAAATTGATTATAAAGTGATGAAATTGTACCTTTTAGCAAATGGATCTTTTGTACAGATTGATTCAAAAATGGATAATTGGGATAATGGTGTATCCTCCTTTAGGAATGGTGTATAGAAATTTTTAATTTGGAGATATATCTCAGAGTTTGGTAGATCATATTTTTCTCTAAGCGATGGGAATGAAAGGAATGATTTAGATGCTATGAAGTCATTTAGTGTCTGAATGCCTGATGTTGTCCAAGCTTTAAAAGAATTTGGGTAGATCCATGCCGGATAAAAAGCCGGATTTCTGATAAAAGAAAGGAGAGGATTGTGTGGAGATTGTAACTGATATTTGGTTTTTAGTTTATCCCAGAGAGATAAGAAGTGTTTAGTTATGGGATTATGAATTTTAAAGCGGTCTTTAGGATCAAGCCATAACAAGTTTGATATTAATAGAGGGTCATTTTCTGAAGCCTCTATAAATACCCATAATGGGATTTCCTGTTTTGCATGGTATTTGGACAGACTGGCCAAATGTGCTGCTCTGTAGTAGTTAGTAAAATTAGGGTATCCCAGGCCTCCTTTATTTTTGGGAAGATGTAGTGTGTGTATAGGTATATGTGGTTTAGAAGAGCCCCATATAAACGAAGTTGCTCTTTTTTGTACTATTCTCAAAAAATAGGAAGGAATTGGAATAGGGAGGACTCTGAATAGATAAAGCAATTTGGGTAGAATAGTCATTTTGATTGCATTAATCTTCCCTATCCAGGATAAAGGAAGTTGTGACCATTGTTTTATTAGATTTGTGATCTGTCTTAATACAGGAGGATAATTGGTTGAGAATAAGTCAGAATGAGATGCTGTTAAATGAATTCCAAGATATGGGATTGATTTTTCTGCCCATGTGAATGGGAGTGCAGCCCTAGCCGGGATCAATTCCATGTTTGTGAGCGAAATATTAAGCACTAGGCATTTCTTAGGATTAATCATAAGGCCGGATAGGGCTGCAAATCCATCAAGAGCTGGTATTAAGTTAGGACCAGAGACCTGTGGTGATGATAGAAAAAGTAATATATCGTCTGCAAATATACATAATTTGTGTGTAATACCTCCTACTTCAATGCCAGTTATAGTTTGGTTTGTTCTGATGTATTGGGCCATGGGTTCGAGTATAAGGGCAAATAATAAGGGAGATAATGGGCAACCCTGTCGGGTACCTCTTTCGATATTAAAGGCATCAGATTTGTATAAAGCATATTTTATATAGGCTTTGGGTTTATTATATAACGCTTTGATCCATGTTAAAAAGTGGGGTCAAAAACCCATTTTTGTAATGAATATTGCATATAGTGCCAGGATACTGTATCAAATGCCCTCTTAACATCGAGAGATAGAAAACATAAAGGGATTTTCCGTTTTTTAGCAATATGTGCCAATAACACTGCCCTGCGTATATTATCGCCTGCCTGTCTATTTGGCATGAAGCCTACTTGATCTCTATGTATTAATTTTCCTATAATGCTATTGAGGCATTTTGCTATTGTTTTTGCTAATAATTTAATATCAAGGTTTAACAGAGAGAGAGGCTGATAATTCACACAGGAAGTATCATCAGAAAGGGGTTTTGGGATCATACAAACAATTGCCATTAATGTTTCTTGCCGAAAAGAATGTCCTTCTAGAAGTTTGTTAAAAGTTTCAGTGAGAATGGGAGAGAGTATTTCTGAGAATGTTTTATAGTATAAAGCCGAGTAGCCGTCTGGGCCTGGTCTTTTGTTAAGTTTTAGGTCTTTTATGGCGTTAGCAACTTCATCTATAGTTATAGGCTCATCCAAACTGCTTTTTTGATTCTGAGACAACTCGGGTAAGGTTATTTTTGAGAAGAAGGATTCAGCCTCTGTAGGATTAAATTCATTGTTTGTCTTGTATAAAGTTGCGAGGTGTGAGTGAAATTTATGGACTATTTTAACTGGATTACAAGTATAAACATTTTTTGATCATTTCAAACGTATTGGTTTGAAAGATTTGTTAGTTGAATTCAATGCCCGTGCCAAATATGTGCCTGGTTTGTTTGTATTCATGTAGAAATTGTGTTTGGAGCCTTTGAGAGATTTATCAACTGACTCAGTGAGAAATAGATCGTATTCCAATCTAGATTTTTCCAGATGAGATTTTGTACTCTGGGATGGATTATCTTGGAATGATATGTAGGCTGCATTAAAATGCATAAGACAGGCTTATGAGTTTCCCACAGTGTTATTGGGGAAATGTCTGTTGTATTATTAATTGTTATGTATTCCTTTAAAGCTTGTTCAATGGCCATCTGATGTAGTGGGTGTTTGAGCATTATGTCCGGTAAGTACCACGTTGGGTCATGTGCTTTTGGTATGGCTGAGGCTATAGTAGTGTATACTGCATTATGGTCAGACCACGGAATCGGAATTATATCTGATGCAATAATTTCTGGTATCATTCCTATTGTTAGAAAAATATGCTATTCTGGTGAAGGTTTGATGAGGGTGCGAGAAATAAGTGAATTTCTTTTTCATTGGGTTACTTTCTCTCCACGAATCTACCAGATTGTATTTGGAAAGAAGTTGAGGAAAAGGTAATCTAGAGGTTATTTTAGATGGTGTAAAAGGTGATTTATCTAGAAATGGGAGGAGGACCTGGTTCGAATCCCCGCACATTATCACTGTTCCTATTTTGTGTGTATTAATCACTTGTAATATATGTGAGAGGAATGGTGTAGGTTGTTTGTTAGGAGCGTAGTAGGAAATCACCGTGATTGCTGTATCCATTTTATAACCCATGAGTATCAGGTATCTACCTTCTGGGTCTTTAATTTCTGATGATAAGGTGAATGGTGTGGATCGGTGAAATGCAATTAGAGTACCCCTTTGTTTGGTACAGGCAGAAGCCGTGTAAATTTGTTGATAAAAAGGAGAAATATATTTTGGAGTAGAATCTTTGGTGAAATGTGTTTCTTGGAGGCATACTATGTGAGCCTTCTTGTTATGGAAAGTACGGAAGGCTTTGGTCCTTTTTTGAGGGACATTTATTCCCTGAACATTCAGGGAAAGTATATTCAGTGGTGCCATGGTAACAGATCAAATAGTTTTGACTTACTTTTTGTTATGCAGAGCTGACTGCGCAGATCAACCTGTGTGGACTGAAGAGATGAAAAGATAGGAAAGAAACCAGTGAATTCTGGAGTAAAGAGTAAACAAAAAACATATGAGATTAGATGATACATTGTATAAATTATTTTTTGCAAGTAATCACAATTTACCCGTGAAAGAGAATAAATATCTCTCTCAGGGGAATAAGTGCCTTCGTCACACTCCCACATCATATGGTTGGGAGAATGAGGAGGGCTAATGGGGGTACACGGATCTTCCGCTTACAGGAGAGAAGTGCTATGTCAAAAGACATCAAAATGATGATTCATTAATTGGAGTGCAGAATATAGTTTTTGTTGAAATTATTTATTCCAGGGTGGTTGTATATGGTTAGTTTTGCCCTAGGCTAAATAATTCAGTTAGAAAGGTACTGTTAATAACTTTGGTATTGATGAAGATGGTTTGAATTATTTTGGGATTTTAACCCTTTTAGAGTAAACAATTACATATTTTATTCATATGTAACTGTTTAGATATGTTAACTCATAAAATTGAGGTTGTATTGCTTCAGATTAGAATAAACAAAAACATAGTTCTAGGAACTAGTTAGGTAATAATATATTTGTTTTAAGAAAAGAAAGAAAAAGCTTCCATTACTTCTGGATTATTGAACATATTTGTCCTAAAAAGTAATAAATCTATTGTTATTACCTGAAAATATATAACTGAACAAGAATTTCCTTGTTTCACTTATACATTCTAAGGCTATATGAATCAGAAGTAATAAGAAATATAACTGGAATGTAACATGATCCCACACAGTGTGTGACTATCAGAATGCAGTTACATTCAGTTATAAATACAGGTTTTTTATAGAGAACCATCTCTTAGTATAATAAATGGAGAGATATCAGGAAATAGGATGTCAGTCCATTGAATCTTCTTGGTCCATGGATGATGTGGCATAACGGCCTCTTTTGTGAGAATGATGATTCCCATTTTGTTCTGATATTTTCTGGGTGCTGCCTGAAGGTGAAGATGATGCCATTCTTCTGCGTGTGGGAGAGTTGCTGCTATGGGTTCTGTCAGATTTAATTTTAAAAGGGTTTGTTGTAGTTCATCTGCTGATCTGCTTCTGTAAATTGTACCTTGGTAGTTAAATCTGACTGAAAAGGGGAAACCCCATTGATACATAATGTTGTGGCGTTGCAGTTCCATTAGTTGGGGTTTCATGGATCGTCTTTTAGTAATAGTAAGTTGGGATAGGTCAGCAAAAATTTGATAATTGTGTCCTTGAAAATTAAGTTCCTTTTTTTCTCTTGCAGCATTTAGTATTTGTTCTTTCGTTCTGTAATAATGAAATTTTGTGATTATATCACGTGGGGGTCCATCTTTCTTTTTGGCTGTGAGGGCTCTGTGTACTCTGTCCAGTTCTAAACGTTCAATAGGGATATCTGGCTTTAGTTCTTGTAATAGAGCAGTAATAGTAGATTGCAGGTCTGTCACAGTTTCAGGTATGCCCCTTATGCGCAAGTTTGAACGTCTGGCTCTATTTTCGTAATCTTCGAGCTTAGTTTGAAGTATTAAATTCTCTTCTTTTAATTGTTCCAATTCTGTTATATTTTCTTGGGTTGTAATTTCAATTTCATCCATTTTTATTTCTAAGGCTGCGGTGCGGTTTCCCAGCTCTCTTATTTCTTTGGTTAGGCTTTTTGTTATTTGGTCTGAGGTTTGTTTTAAAGCCTTATGAAGCATCTTTTCAAATTGTAATAATATTACTGGGGATGCTGAGGAGGCTTGTGGAGAAGTTTGTGAGAGGATTTGCTCTGTATCTGACTAAAATTGAGAGTCTTGCTGTGACATTTTCTGTCTGTGAGAGTGCCCTGGTGCTGTATATTGTGAGGTGACTGGAGCTGCTTTAGTTGCAGTGAGTGCCTGTGAGCTCTTTGTGAGGTGATTTTTATTTCTGCCACGGCTTCCTCCCAGTACCATTTTTCCTGCCCAAACTTTTACAGTTTGTTCCCTGGGGCAAAAAGGTTCAAATGGATACCTTTTGAGCCTGCAGGCTCCGCTTTGTCCTTCTCTTCTCTCCTCAGCGGTGTGGAGCTCTAACAATGCATGTCTGCCCTGCTAGACTCCGCGCATGCACCCCACCCCTTTTCTCTTTAAAAATGTGGTTTCTTCTAAATTAAGTAAACACTGGTTTAGTGATCAGTGGGGGCTCTTTTATTGGGGTGACACTGGTCCCTCTCTGCGCTCTATGTACGGGCACCCTCTTACTGTCCAAATTTAGCGTCACTTGTTTACCACGATCCTTCTCAGACCTTAGAAATTTCTCAAATCTCAGGAAATCTTCCCCAGAACTACCCTCCTGAACCTGTAGGGGGCCTAATTCTGCTGTACCTTTTTACCTCTTCTGTGTCAATCATAGCATTCCCTATCTCATTACAATTTTCAGGGTTTGCTACAACCATATCATCTTGACCAAGACCATCAGGTCTACCATTATTTTTGTTGTCGCCCATGGTAACCAAACCATCAAAAATTGCCAATGCGCTGCATTTTTCATCATGTTCAGAAATATCAATGCATTTGTCAAATTTCATTTCACCTGTGTTTGACAGGGCAGTGTCTGGAGAGGAACTGCATCCAGCGGAGTGGTTGTCTACAGCAGCTTCACTATACACCAACTCCACTGGCATGAGATCCTCTGCCAGCAACTGTCCTGACCCTTGACTATCATCGCATAAAACAACATTTGGACCTGTGACTACAATCACTTCATTTATTGCTGTGCCATCTGGCACTTCCACCAACACCAGTTCATTTGGCACGGCATCATCCATTACCACATTATTAGGCCCTTTGTGGATCACAGACATGACCTCTTCTGTGCGTTCGCCCTTACTTGGCATTTCTATCTCATAAGCAACATCATCTGCCGTAGTAAGTACACCCTTGCATGCAAGTTGCTCTGCAGGTCCTTCATCTGGCACCGCAGAAATCATGTCTGCTCCACTTTTACCAACAGAGGCCTTTTCCAACAAAGCCAACAGGCTTTTTGCCCACCTGTCCCAGTCTGTTATCTCTGTGCTCCCAGAGGTGCCAGGCAGTACCGCTCCTCCTGCGCAAGGAGACCCAGGGGGACAGAGTGGTTCAGCAACAGACACATTGCACATATCACTTTGGTTCAAATAAGATTGCGGCACTACATTTTTAACCATAGCAGACTGCAATACCACACCTTCACCACCTTGCTCTGGTAGCGCTTCATTAAAGGCATGAATGCTTTCATACCTGTCATTGCCAGACTGCATTAACCCATTTCCACCATGAGTGTTTTCAAACATTTCAGTTTGAACATTTAACATCCTGTTATCACCATGTTCAGGTACCCTTTTAACCCTCAGAGCAGCACCATAGCTGTCCCAGGCAACCTCCAGCTCCAAAACGCAGAGCTCCCTGGGAGTTTCTAGGGACACCTCTGTGGCCTTCGTCACAGTTGCAAGGGAAAATAGCACATCTTTAACCGCATTCACAGTGTGAATGTTTTTCATTCTAGTGAGCTGCACTAGCCCATTCACTTTAGCCAACACAATATTAGCAGTTTTACCCATCACATTGTCACATTCAAGTTTACCATTTGCCTCCCCACTGGACAGGGCACTGTAGCAAGGCAAGTCCTTTTCCACACAGACAGTGGATCTCCCATTTGGGGTCTCTTCCACTCCAGTGTGTACAGCCACATAATCAGTCTCCTTCATGCATTTACCAGCAACAGTCTTACCCATCACTGTAACAAGGGTTGCCATGTTCACTTGAGTACGTGGTCTACTCTTTGTTGCACTTTCACTGGCCAACTCTCCCTGGTGGCCATGGGATGAAATTACAGCAGCCATTTTTGACTCCTTAGCACCCTTTGCAGGCACAACAGGTACTTCCTCACTGTTGCCAGGGGTGACTGCAAACATTTTTAAACAGGAACCTGGGCTTGCAGAAAAAGACTTTTGACCAGTAGCACTATTACCAGCTATGCTCCACAACCTGGGACAAGAAAAGATTCTATGCCCCAGCTGACCACATTCCAGGCATGGTACATTTATGCACAGATCTTTAGTGGGACGCTGCTCCACATCTCCACTGTAGCTCCTCCTTCTTGGTTAACACTCAATCTATTGTTGCTAAGGGAGATGGCACTCTTCCAGCTGTACTTTGCTGACTCTTCCAAATGCAACGACTTTGCTCTCCTTGAAGCATTGTTGCTTTTAACTTGCCACGATCCTCTGCAGGTAATACTTTTCTCACGTGGTAGTCCGCAGCCTTGACATTACTACAATAGCTACCAGCAACCATATACTTCTCCAACTTCTGGTCGGCCTGTTGATCACTCCTGGTACTCAAATCAGGCTTCCCAAACATTGTTGCAGACCTTTATCTAGCCATGTCACCTTGTATTGGAGACTGAGACAATGGGCACTTGGAGACAACATGACCCCACTTTCTGCACCGCAAACAGCGCTCTTGCTTCAGAGCCTTAACAGGGCTTCCCCAATTGCATCCTCTTTCAAACTTAGGCCTCTGCACACTGATAGCTGGCCTGCTTGCACCAGCGTTGCCAGGGGCAACAGCATGCACTTCCCCTTTAACTGGAGTTGGTGAAGCAAAACACAGTCTGTAATACTCGCCGGCAGGTTCAAACCCTTACTTCATCATCAAATACAGAAAAAAAGTGCAGCGCTGGATATATGCAAAACCCATAAAATGGTGCTAATTAATAATTATTATATATGAACCATGTACATTGGAAATAAATCAAGCACAAATATATGCACCTATGCAAAAGAAGTGCTTCACCATAAGGATACGTGTGTGGTCCATACCACCATAATGACATATCTAAGTAAAATTCAAAATACAAAATACAAAACAAAAGTGTCCATAGAGGTTGAAGATTGAAGTGACTTTGTTGTAGAGATAAATTCGTGACTGTCACCGTGGTGTACGTCCGTCACCTTGTGTAGATTAAAGGCTTACCAGACAGCCTCTGATCAGAGGCATAACATCATCTCGTGGTGTTGTCCTCACAGGGAATGGACCTTTTCCAGGGTGGTAAATGTATGTCAGCAAACGATCTCCATAAGCCTCCAGACAGCAACCCAATGAGGAAAAATCACTTCCAGATAGCCAAGGGGAAAAGAAAGGAAACTCCAGTAGTGTAGAGCGTTTTTGACTTTCCTTTATTAAAAATCGCTACATCGGCATCCATAAAACTTTTACCTTGCAAGGACGTATATTAAAAACAACTCAGCTCAAAAATGAAACTCCGCGCATGCGCCGTCGGTACGAGCGTGTCTACCCTTCGGCCGTTTCTTCGGAAATGACATCATCAGGGGCACGCCCACACCTCCGCGCATGCGCTTTTTATATCCAAACAGCAAAACAGAGATGTTCAGCCATTGGTTGCACTTGGAGAAACACTAGAGCTGAGATCATTGAGGGGGATGTCAAACACCGCTGGTATTAAGTATCTAAAAAACTACAAGCAGTAATTTGTGGTGCCATCTTGTGGGCAAACTTGATATTGCTCACAAGACAATTATTAGTATAATATTACCATTATGCATTTTTCTAAAAATTACCATTATATATTTTTGTAAAATTAGGGGGGACAGAAAACCAATGGCTGGAGATCAATTATATCACCCTTCAGAAACTAAAGTGCATAGATACACAAAAATATGCCATACATCAATAAAGAAAGGACAGAAATTCAAAGTATGGATATATATTCTCTGACCCAGACTTTTTATGTGAAACTCGGAATGTCAAACCTGAGTATTAAATCCTAAATTAAATTATTATTGTTTTGGAAAATTTTAGACAAGGAGAGAAAAGAAAAATAGTATATAAACAAAAGAAAAAATAGAAGAAAAATTAAATAAAAAGAAGAAAGGGGCAACAGAGGGCCGGAGGGACATCAACTATTATTAATAAAACAATTGATGTCCCACTCCACATTTAGGCCCATAGGGACATGGCAACCCAATCGGTATATCCAGTTAGTCTCACTCCTGGATATACAACGTCTACCATTGCTCCCTCGCCAATGTGGTACATATTTTTCTAAGGCAAAAAACGTTGTACCTGTGGGGTCCCTACTATGCTTAAGATCATAATGTTTCGAAACATTATGTTTGTCGAAACCCCTTCTAATATTGGCGATGTGCTCTCCTAGTCTGACCTGTAGCTTCCTGGTGGTGCGCCCTACATATTCTAACCCGCAGGGGCACCTCAAGAGATAAACTACACATCTCGTGGTACAGGTAATAAAAGATTTAATCGGATATGTAATACCCATCCCTGTTGATGTAAATTCAGTGAGTTTTCTTCCTTTAAACTCATTGATTTTACAGATTTGGCATTTTTACAGGGAAAGAAACCTTTTAAGTCACCAAAGAAGGTGGGTCTAGTAGGTGGATCCGGGACGTTAGGTGCTATAAAATGCCTAAGATTTAAGGCACCTCTAAACAGTACACAAGGTTTGTTTGCCAGCAAAGGCCCTAGAATCCTATCATTTTTTATGATGGGCCAATGTCTTTTAATTATTCGTTTTATGGCCCAATGCTGACTGGAATAGGTGGTCAAAAAAGCCAATCCAAAATCCTCTCTATTCTCCACTTGTAATGATTTGTCAGCTAGAAGGGACTGGCGATCTCTATTACCCACTTCTGCTATTATTGAATCTAGCACCTGGCTTTCATAGCCCTTGGTCAAAAATCTGGATTTAAGAACCAAAGCTTCTTTTTTGTAATCCTCTAGGTTGGTGCAATTGCGCCTAAGTCTCAAGAATTGTCCCTTCGGAACTGCTGACAGCCAGGAACGGTGATGACAAGAATCTAATGGAATATATCCGTTCCTGTCTGTCGTTTTGAAATACGTGGATGTAGTAATCCTCCCATTCTCTATGGTTATTTTTAAATCCAGAAAATGAATCTGGAGAGGACTTACCTCATGTGTAAGAATAATACCCCTGTCATTATTATTCAAAAAAGATAAAAAGGCCATGACGGATTCGATGTCACCGTCCCATATAAAAAGGACATCATCAATGAACCTTTTCCATAAGATAAGCTCATCACGCTTCTCATTCAGTACCACGTCCTCCTCCCATTTGGCCATGAATAAGTTAGCCATGCTGGGAGCAAATTTTGCTCCCGTGGCTACTCCCTTCTTCTGTAGATAATAAATACCGCCATACCAGAAATAATTGTGCTTCATCGAGAAGTCCAGTAGCTCCAACACGTATTTACTTTGCATAATGGAGATACTTACTTCATCGTCGCAGTCACTCCACAATACTTTTGTGCAGTCCAGCAACAAAATGGAGCACTGTCACTTTAACCACTTGCTTACTGGGCACTTAAACCCCCCTCCTGTCCAGACCAATTTTCAGCTTTTAGCGCTGTCGCACTTTGGATGACAATTGCGCGGTCATACAACACTGTACCCAAATAAAATTTTTATCATTTTTTTCCTACAAATAGAGCTTTCTTTTGATGGTATTTGATCACCTCTGCGGTTTTTAGTTTTTGTTAAAAAAAATGAAAGACAGAATTTAAAAAAAAAAAATTATTTTTTTTTTATATTTTGTTATAAAATTTTGCAAACAGGTAATTTTTCTCCTTCGTTGATGTACGCTGATGAGGTGGCACTGATGGGCACCGATAGGTGGCAGTGATGGGTACTGATGGGTGGAGGTGATGGGTGTCGGTGATGGGCACTGATTGGGCACTGATTGATGGCAGCACTGCTAGGTGGTACTGATTGGCACCACTGGTGGGCATTGATAGGTGGCACTTGTGGGCATTGACAGGTGGCACTCGTGGGCATTGATAGGTGGCACTTGTGGGTACTGGCAGGTGGCAATGACAGATGGCACTTGTTGGCACAGATGAGGCATATGTGCCTCCTTCCTCTTCGGGACCGATGTCCCTTTGACATAAGCTGGTGATCGGCTTGTTTTTCCTCCTCACGCTGTCAGCGTGAGGAGAAAACGAAACCGATCACCGAGGTTTTGTTTACATCATGTGATCAGCTGTCATTGGCTGACAGCTGATCACATGGTAAGGGGCCGGGACCGGCCCCTTACTTGGATCTGTGATCATCCGAGTCTCCGTGACTCGGTGATCACAGCGCGCACACCGCGTGCCCTGCAGGGTGCGTGCGGTGCGCGTGCACAGGGGAGGACGTCCCATGACGGCCTCCCGGAAATTGAGGTCCGCGCTGTAGCCGTCATTCGGCTATGGCCCGGACCTCAAGTGGTTCTCTCCAAAGTTGCTTCTCTCCTCATGCAAGCTTTCTTCACCTGCACACACAGATTGTGCTGTCTCATGCACACAAACACAGTTCATAAAACAGATGAACTTCCTTTTTTTTCCAGGAAGCTCCAGTTCTGCCCGCATCCGAGTACCACTTGTAAAGTTGGGGGTTGTTTAACTCAAGTGTAGCACCCACTAGCGAGAACAGTCCACACAAGTGATTCCTTTTCAGGGCTTGTTGGCCCATTATTAAAGAAAATCAAACAAAGGTTCCAGAAATGAAAACAAAAGTGATTTCCCTCGCAGGGGTTTTTCACCATCAGCATTAAATGACAGTACGTTCAGCCTCCTGGCTCATACATGCAAAACTGCAAACAAAAATACTGAGCTGCCTGGCTCTCTTCAGCAGAAAGCACCACTGCTCAGGCTCCCACACGCAGCCCTCCTGGCTTCTGTCAGCAACCTCAGGCTCGGGTCTCTGGCTTTCACAGTGCAGCCTGCACTCTCTGGGTTCTCCCTCGGAAGCCTGGACTCCTTGGGAGGGTGGAGCCCAGAGGCATGGTCCTGACTCTATCAGGCCCACACACACCTGAACAATAAGTGTGCCGGTGAGTCTCAAAACCCGGACCCAGGACTAAGGATTTCATCCCACCCGGATCTCTAAGAAATCCCTGGGCTCCAGGTCCCAAAGTGGACTTTATTAATCATGAGGAAACTTAAAAGCCAGTTTCCTCCCAAACAAGCAAATACACTGGAGCCCCTGAACCTGCCTGGTTGAGAATCTGGGATCGTTACACTGCTGGGGTACCACACTAACACAACATATACACTATATTACCAAAAGTATATTACCAAACACCTGCCTTTACATACAAAATACCTTTGGGATTAATTAGAGCGGAGACTGGCCAGGCCTTCTCGTCCACATCAGTGCCTGAGGACACAAATGTGCTTTTGGAAGAATGGTCAAACATTCCCATAGACACAGTAGAAAACTGTGTAGAAAACTTTGCATGCACAGAGGTTTTAGCACATGGCAGTTTAAATAATGGCAAATGCACTATATTGCCAAAAGGTATTGGGATGCCTGCCTTTGCATGCACATGAACTTTAATGGCATCCCAGTCTTAGTCCGTAGGGTTCAATATTGAGTTGGCCCACCCTTTGCAGCTTTGTGAGATGCTATTAAATTTGTGTGTGTAAAGGCAGGCGTCCCAATACTTTTGGTAATATAGTGTGTAGATATACACACACACCTTCTGCCTGATCCCAACCTGGAACTACTTGTTACTCACTTTTGGCTTTACTGACTACACTTCTGTTTGATCATTACCTGCTTATCCGCTACTGGACCTTGCTCACCTCCTGGTGGGGAGATCCTGAGGACTGCGACCTGGTACTAACACGCAGCACAATCTATCTCCACCATCAGGAGCTCTGGTGAACACCAGTCAGTATTTGGACTCCACACCTTAGGTCAGTCAGCGTCATCCACCAGACTGCCTGTGTATCTATCCTGCTGGTTGGTGGTAGTCCTGCTACTGCTATAGCAACTGGTCTTCAAGCCTGACCCCTGATCGTGACAGATTAATATGGCCAAAAACATGGAGACCTCTATAGAAAATGCTGTGGCACCTTTCAGGCAGCAAATTGCAGAGCTGCAAGAGTTTGATATAACCTACCAAGAAACATTTTCCAGACTGGAAAGTGTGGTGAAAGGGCAATAGGAGGAAATCCATGCTCTGCAGAAACAATTGCTGGACCTACGTTCCCGAGATGATGCTAATGCACATATGCCTCACCCACTCAAGTTTAATGGAGACTGCCTCTATTACAGAGGTTTCCTTAACCAGTGTCACATATATTTCCAAATTTGACCCGCTGCATTCACCCATGAAAAACAGAAGGTAATGTTTGTTATCAAGCTCTAGCTTGGCCCTCTCCCTATATAGAATAAGACAGTGCCACTCTGAATAGTTTCGAGATTTTTGTGACCGCGATGAATCAGGTTTTTGATGATCCCAACCGCTGCACTACTGCCAAAGCGAAGTTGCATATTTTGTGGCAGGGTAAACACTCTGTTGCTGAGTACACATTGGATCGCAGATACCACTTGTAACCCTGCAGCGCAAAAAAAGTCAGTTCCACCAAGGGCTTTCTTAACCACTTAATTACTTATACGTTGGCTGTTTGAAGAGGGATATCGTTATGGCAGTAGCTAGCTACCATAACCCGGTATCCTCTTCTTCAGCGGGCGGTCTGCTTTCAGATAAAAGTGGTCTCTGCGGTTTTGCCACAACATCACTTATTAATCGGCAGAGGGAGAGGAGAGGAGAGGTGCCCTCCGCCGCTTGCTGGAGCCGCCAGGAGCGGTGGAGGTGATTGTGTCCGTTCCTGCATGTGGTATGGAGCTGAGTAAGGGGAAGATGGCCCTCACCCAGCTCCAGACCATTGCAGGGCGGAAGCGGCGTCAAAACATCACTTCCGTCCATAGCTCTTAACCATTTGTCAACAAGTGCACGGCGATATACGTCGGCATGGCTGCGCAAATGGGCATACAGGTACGTCCCCTTTAAGAAGCGGCATTGTGGGCCCGCGCGCTGCCAGTGGGATGTCCACCGGTGTCCCACGATCATGTTACTGGGAGTGGCAGAACGGGGAGATGCAATAAACAAGGCATTTCCCCATTCTGCCTAGTTTCAAGACAGAGATCTACTGCTCCCCGTCATCGGGAGCAGTGATCGCTGTCATGTCCTAGGTAGCCCATCCCCCCAGTTAGAATCACTCCCTAGGACACACTTTACCCCTTGATTGCCCCCAAGTGTTTAACCCCTTCCCTGCCAGTGTCATTTATACAGCAATCAGTGCATTTTTATAGCACTGATCGCTGTATAAATGACAATGGTCTCAAAATAGCGTAAAAAAAGTGTCCGATGTGTCCGCCATATTGTCGCAGTCACAATAAAAATCGCAGATCGCCGCCATTACTAATAAAAAAAATTAATAATAAAAATGCCATAAATCTATTCCCTATTTTGTACACGCTAACTTTTGTGCAAACCAATCAATATACACTTATTGCGATTTTTTTTTTTTTTTTTTTACCAAAAATATGTAGAATACATATCGGCCTAAACTGAGGAAAAAAATTGTTTTTTTGTATATTTTTGGGGATATTTATTATAGCAAAAAGTAAAAAATATTGCTTTTTTTTAAAATGGTCGCTCTTTTTTGTTTATAGCGCAAAGAATAAAAACCACAGAGGTGATCAAATACCACCAAAAGAAAGCTTTTTGCGGGCAAAAAGTGCTCTGGTCAGATAGGGGGTAAATTCTTACGGGGCTGTGTGTTTTTTTTTTTTCTTTTAAACAACATTTTTTTTAAATTGCATTTTAGTGTAAATATGAGATCTGAGGTCTTGTTGACCCCAGATCTCATATTTAAGAGGTCCTGTCATGTTTTTTTTTCTATTACAAGGGATGTTTACATCCCTTGTAATAGGAATAAAAGTGACATTTTTCTTTTACAAGAACAGTGTAAAAATAAAAAATAAAATGAAATATAAATTAGAAAAAAAAAATGTTAAACGCGCACCGTCCCACCGAGCTCGCGCACAGAAGCGAATGCATATGTGATATAAAAACGGTGTTCAAACCACACATGTGAGGTATCACCGTGGTCGGTAGAGTAAGAGTAATAATGCTAGCCCTAGACCTCCTCTGTAACTCAAAACATGCAACCTGTACAATTTTTAAAACGTCACATATGGAGATTTTTAAGGGTAAAAGTTTGTCGCCATTCCACGAGCGGGCGCAACTTTGAAGCGTGACATGTTGGGTATCAATTTACTCGGCATAACATCTTCTTTCACAATATAAAAAATTGGGCTAACTTTACTGTTGTCTTATTTTTGTAATTCAAAAAAGTGTATTTTTTCCAAAAAAAGTGCACTTGTAAGACCACTGCGCAAATACGGTGTTACAAAAAGTATTCCAACGACTGCCATTTTATTCTCTAGGGTGTTAAAAAAATATATATATATAACGTTTGGGGGTTCTAAGTAATTTTCTAGCAAAAAAAAAAAAAAATGATTTTAACTTGTAAACAGGTTTGAAAAATAGGCTCGGGGCTGAAGTGGTTAACAGGTAAAATATGAGTAGAGACTCCTAATGATCTTGAAGCCTTCATCCAACTATGGATCCAAACTGATCAGAAACTTACAGATAGGAGGAAGGAGAGACTGGGAATGTTTGGAAGTAATGGTGGCATGCGTTTCTCTGCTAGTCAATTTGTTCAGAAGGCTCCAAGAGTTTCTCCAGATTCTGACACTCCTGAACCTTTGCAGGTTGATGCTATTAAGAGATCCATTTTCTATTCAGGAGAAAGAAAGAAGACATTCAGAGAACTTATGTCTATATTGTGGGGACTCTGGTTATTATGCAGTTAACTGTGCTAACAAGGTTGGAAGAACAATTCCTGACTCATGTATGGAGTCAATATATTTATTGTTATCATCTGCAATCCTCTAAATAAAAAAATAAATAAAAAAAGAACAATTTCTGCAACTGATGAGATGTGCTTAAACTCCATTACCAAGTCTCCCTGTTGATTGATAAAAAGAATAAAGTAAATTCTCTACTATCTCATGTTGTTATCCCCATTAAACTTATCTTTGAAGGTATGGAAATTCCTTGCTAGCAGTGCTGGACTCTGGGGCTGGGGAGAACTTTGCCCACAGCAATAATATCCAAACAAGAAATAAATCTACAATTATCAATATGGAGATGATGGATGGTTCACCCTTAACCTCAGGACCTGTTACTCATGAAACAGTTCCTCTGGTACTGCAATTTGAGGCTGACCATCAGTTTTCAGCTTATTGCGTCACCCAAATTTCCTGTCATCCTAGGCATTCCTTGGTTTTCCACCCATAATCCCTCCAACTAGGAAGCACGGATTAGAAATTTTACCACCCAACATTGGGAGGAGTACTGTAGAGAACCTCGTCAAACAATTTTTCCACCGTCAATGAATCAAAGGTGGATGTGGTTACTACTCAGTCATATGACAACCTGCCTCCACAATATCATGAGTTCCTGGATGTCTGTGATAAGAAGAATGCCAATCAGTTACTACCTCATCACCCATATGATTGTCCCATTGAACTGCTCGCAGGGGCTGAAATACCCTTTGGTCGCCTTTTCAAACTGTCAGAACCTGAAATAAATATACAGTCAGGTTCATAAATATTGGGACATTGACACAATTCTAATCTTTTTGGCTTTATACACCACCACAATGGATTTGAAATGAAACAAACAAGATGTGCTTTAACTGCAGACTTCCAGCTTTAATTTGAAGGTATTTACATCCAAATCAGGTGAACGGTGTAGGACAGTTACAACAGTTTGTATATGTGCCTCCCACTTTTTAAGGGAGCAAAAGTAATGGGACAGATTAACAATCATCCATCAAACTTTCACTTTTTAATACTTGGTTGCAAATCCTTTGCAGTCAATTACAGCCTGAAGTCTGGAACGCATAGACATCACCAGACGCTGGGTTTCATCCCTGGTGATGCTCTGCCAGGCCTCTACTGCAACTGTCTTCAGTTCCTGCTTGTTCTTGGGGCATTTTCCCTTCAGTTTTGTCTTCAGCAAGTGAAATGCATGCTCAATCGGATTCAGGTCAGGTGATTGACTTGGCCATTGCATAACATTCCACTTCTTTCTCTTAAAAAACTCTTTGGTTGCTTTTGCAGTATGCTTCGGGTCATTGTCCATCTGCACTGTGAAGCGCCGTCCAATGAGTTCTGAAGCATTTTGCTGAATATGAGCAGATAATATTGCCCGAAACACTTCAGAATTCATCCTGCTGCTTTTGTCAGCAGTCACATCATCAATAAATACAAGAGAACAAGTTCCATTGGCAGCCATACATGCCCACGCCATGACACTACCACCACCACGCTTCATTGATGAGGTGATATGCTTTGGATCATGAGCAGTTCCTTTCCTTCTTCATACTCTTCTCTTCCCATTACTCTGGTACAAGTTAATCTTGGTCTCATCTGTCCATAGGATGTTGTTCCAGAACTGTGAAGGCTTTTTTAGATGTTGTTTGCCAAACTCTAATCTGGCCTTCCTGTTTTTGAGGCTCACCAATGGTTTACATCTTGTGGTGAACCCTCTGTATTCACTCTGGTGAAGTCTTCTCTTGATTGTTGACTTTGACACACATACACCTACCTCCTGGAGAGTGTTCTTGACCTGGCCAACTGTTGTGAAGGGTGTTTTCTTCACCAGGGAAAGAATTCTTCGGTCATCCACCACAGTTGTTTTCCGTGGTCTTCTGGGTCTTTTGGTGTTGCTGAACTCACCGGTGCGTTCTTTCTTTTTAAGGATGTTCCAAACAGTTGATTTGGCCACACCTAATGTTTTTACTATCTCTCTGATGGGTTTGTTTTGTTTTTTCAGCCTAATGATGGCTTGCTTCACTGATAGTAACAGCTCTTTGGATCTCATATTGAGAGTTGACAACAGATTTCAAATGCAAATAGCACACTTGAAATGAACTCTGGACCTTTTATCTGCTCCTTGTAAATGGGATAATGAGGGAATAACCCACACCTGGCCATGGAACAGCTGAGTAGCCAATTGTCCCATTACTTTTGGTCCCTTAAAAAGTGGGAGGCACATATACAAACTGTTGTAATTCCTACACCATTCACCTGATTTGGATGTAAATACGCTCAAATTAAAGATGGAAGTCTGCAGTTAAAGCACATCTTGTTTGTTTCATTTCAAATCCATTGTGCTGGTGTATAGAGCCAAAAAGATTAGAATAGAGTCGATGTCCCAATATTTATGGACCTGACTGTACTCAGGGAATGGCTTGATGAGAACTTATATAGGAGCTTCATTAGACCCCCACGTCTGCTGCAGGGGCAGCCCTGTTCTTTGTTGAAAAGAAAGATTCCACCTTGCATCCATGCATTGACTACAGCAGTGGTTCTCAACTCCTGTCCTCAGGACTCACTAACAGGCCAGATTTTAAGTATTACCTTGGGGAGATGCAGACTAAAATACTGCAATCACTGAGCAGCAAATTATATTACCTGTGATGTATTTCAGTTATCGTGCAAACCTGGCCTGTTTGTGGGTCCCCAGGACAGGAGTTGAGAACCACTGGACTCAAGGGAGTGAAAAAAAAATCACTATTAAAAACCTTTATCCAGACAGGGAGACAGGTGTGTGAGCATGTGAGAGGTGGACGTGTAACACAGCTCCCGCCGAAGATCAGCTTAATTACTAGCTAGGAGGAGAGGAGATTACCAGGCACTTTTTTTTCCTCTTTCTCCTTCTCTTGCGGACCACTTTGCTGAAGGCTTCCCCACTTCAAACTGATTGTTTGCCGTTGTGCCGATAAGAAGTTTCTTCCATACCCTGCTGTTTGAGCAGATAAGGCTTTGTGTTATCTGCCTTCTGCGAACTACTACATTTCCCAAAGTGCACCCTGCAGTCCCATACAGTAACGAGAGCGATGGGGAAGCGTCTCAAGGGAACTGAAGTAAACGGAACTGCTGGGGAGACAGGTGAGAGGAGTACACAGGAGAATGTCACTAAGCCCCAGCTCCAGACTGGGAAAAAAGACAAGGGAAGGGAGGCAGCTGCGAGGCTGGAAGAATTTGCCTAGAACCCCTGGCTCGGGACTTAAATGGGACACTGAATAAACCTGGTATGTCTATAGCATCTAGCATTTCTAGCATTCCTAACATGTCTGAAATGTTTACTGAAGCCCCAGCCGATAAAGCAGTAGAAGTGTTGGAGGTGATGAGGAGATTTGGAAAGTCTGTGAATGCTGTGAGTTCTGTGCCATGTGAGGAGATGGAGATGGAGGGGGCTATACAAATAGAGCAGATCGTGGAGACAGGAGGGGAAAAGAAGGGGAGTACAGACTCAAATGCTTCTGGTGTTGCTGCTCTGCCTCCCCAGGCCGATTTAATGAAAGAGCCGACAATTAGGGACGTGTTCCTGGCAGTACAAAACTGTAATTATGCCCTGACATCTCTATCCACTCAATTTAACCATCTTAGGGAGGATGTGACTGCGTGAGTGAACATCAGCTGTGGAGGGGCGAGTTGCTATTTTGGAGGATGAAATGGATCGAATTCAGAGAGATTTTAAGGAAATGGGTTTGCAATCTGGTCGCTGTGTAAATCGCATAGACGACCTCGAGAATAGACTCAGAAGAAATAACGTTTGAATCCTAGGTATGCCTGAACGCCTGGAAGGGGGGAAGCCAACTGAGTTCATAGAGAAATGGCTGTTGGAAGTGTTTGACAAACAAAATTTCACTCCCTTCTTTGCGGTGGAGAGAGCGCACCGTATTCCTGCTAGACCCCTTCCTCCAGGTAAACCCCCTAGGCAACTCATCTTAAAAATGCTCCACTACAGAGACAGAGACAAAATTCTATCGTTGGCCCGTATCAAGGGTAACATTGAAGTCAATGGTTCAAAAATTTCTTTTTTTCCGGACTACCCTGCTGAGGTTCAAAGGGCTCAATTTACAGATGTTAAAAGACGCCTTTGAGATATTCAAATTCAATACGCCATGCTTTACCCTGCTTAAGGATTATAGCTAGAGGAGAAACTTTTTTTTTTTGATAGTTCTAGGGCGGCAGCATCCTGGCTTGATAAGAATGAGCAGCACATGTCATCAATTATTTAGCACTACTAGCTCTTGTGATGTGCAGGGAAATGGAATTGTTTGGAGGGGGGGAGGGGGGAACACTCCCTTAAGAAGTGACTAGGATGCGACAGGGTTGTGATTGGGAAATGTGAATGGGAAAAGTGTTGTTTTTGTCCCATATCTAGCCCCCTTTTTCTTTTTTTTGTCATCCTCTTAGTTCTCATTTCTTTTCCCCTTCTCCCTCCCTTCCTTCCCTATCCCTCCCCATTTCTTCCCTTTTTTTTTGTCTTTTTCTTTCTTCTCCTCCGATTAACTTTTTGTTACTCTTTTTTACAATAGTAGCTAAAGGCGGGTTTCTCTGTTGTGCACAGGTACTAAGTGTATAAGCGGGATACAAAAACAACAGTTACAAATAAAGAAATCCTCCACTGTAGGGCTTTATGCCCAGGCTCAACCCTGGATGGACTTTTTGTTCCTCTCCCCCCCTTTTTTTTTTTTCCCATCTTCCTGCGGGAATGTGTTTTGCATCCAGAAGTCAGAAGGAATGCGCGTGCGTTTTTTTTTCCTTTCTTTTTTTTGTTTTGTGTTTTTTTTTTTTTTTTTTTCTCCTTCTTTGTAATAAATGATATGATACTGTTCTCTGTGACCCTGCGACATTATGGTACACTAAAGCTATTACCTGCATGGTGGGTTGGTCAGGACTTGTTCCCTATTTTGTCATCTGTAAGATCATTAAGGTGGAATAATGATCTTGGTTATGAGTTATTCTTTTGTTTATATAATTCTATGGCGAATACTTGGATAAGATGCGCAGTAGGTCATTTAAACATGGCTAATAATGACTGCTGAGATTGGGATATGGTCTTGGAATATTAGAGGGATTAAGAATCTTATTAAGAAAAATGTTTGCAGAATTCGACCGGTGTGGTCCTCTGATTGTTTGCCTGCAGGAAACACATCTAACTAAGGATACTGTTAGCTTAATACAGAATAAAAAATATCCTATTCAATATCACTCAGTATATTCAGTTTATGCAACAGGAACAACTATATTAATTTCCTCAAAAGCTCAGTTTTCCTGCAGGCAAGCAGTGGTGGACCCACAGGGAAGATTTATTTTGCTGGTATGTACGTTATTTTCTATGCAATGTATTTTGGGGTCAATATATATCCCACCCCCATATAATAGCGAAGTAATGCGACGTATAGGCTCGCTAATTGCAGATAATCCAGGGACCCCAGTGTTGATTATGGGGGACTTCACTTATGTATGTAACTCTAGTTTGGATAGATATCCAGCAGGCCCTAATGTAGATACTACCTTTTATAGATATATCCGGGAGTTGGGACTACAGGATATATGGCGTCTAAGAAACCCGTTTTCTAAGGAATATTCCTTAGGGTAGGTCTGATAGGTACCTATCAGACCTTATCAAGATTAGATATGTTCCTGGGTACAGACTCAGTTCTTCCTTGGGTCTCTAATATTCAATATTTAACTAGAGGGTTATCAGACCATTCACCTATAGTAGCAACTTTAGACAAAATAAAGCCTAAAACTAGGACTAACGGGCGGGTCCCCTCTTTCTGGTTTAAAATTCAACATCAGGCAGACTCAACGAACCAGGCTCTAACAGAATTTTTTCATATTAATGATAACTCGGCTTCACCACAAGTGGTATGGGATACCATGAAGGCCTTTTTGAGGGGACTCCTGCTTAAAACCATAAGTGTTTATAAAAAAACTAGCCGGGAACAAGAATCCCTGCTAGCAGCTGAGGTGAAGCAGAAAGAAGCTCAGTATATTCGGGACCCCACTATTACTAACCGTGGTTCTTGGAAGGATGCACAATCTTTATACAGACAGGTTTCTATGAACAAGGCCGCGCGGACTGACTTTTTGTCCAGATGTCGTAGTTTTGAGGAGGGTGAAAAAATGGGCAGAATGTTATCCATAATTGCGAAGTCCCAGGAAAACACCAAATTTATTTCAGCCATTCATACAACAGGGGGAGATATTTCTCAAGATCAGAATGTAATCCTGGGATCTTTTGTCTCTTTCTATAGTAACCTATATCAAAATAAAACTAAACACTCCAAGATAAGAATTAAGGAATTCCTAGATCCACTAAAACTCCCCTCCTTATCGGTAAATTCTAAAGAGGAAATTGATGCCCCCCTGACCTTAGAGGAACTGGTCAGGGCAGTATCAGAAAGCCCAAATGATAAGGCGCCGGGTATTGACAGCCTACCTTCAAAGGTATATAAACATTATGGAGAGGTGTTGCTTCCGGAACTACTGAAGGTTCTCAATCATGCCTTGGAATCATTTAAGCTTCCAGATTCTATGAAGGATGACTGTATCATTGTATGGCCAAAAACTGGAAAGGACCCTTTGGCCCCGGAATCTTACTGCCCGATATCATTGCTGAACTCGGACGCTAAGATTCTAGCCAGGGTCCTTGCCACAAGACTAAATAGACATATTCAGGGATTGATTCACCAAGACCAGTGTGGCTTTATCCCTACAAGATCTACAGTAACCAACTTGACAAGGCTATATTTAAACATGCAATTACCATCTGATAACCCTGGGAGCAGAGCGATTTTGTCACTCGATGCGGCAAAAGCTTTAAACCAGCATCGAGTGGACATACCTGTGGGAAGTGATGGGTGCGTTTGGCCTCGGGGAAAGATTCATACGGTGGATTAAAATGCTGTATTCTACCCCAAGGGCCTGTATGCAAATAAATGGTATGGTATCTGAATCTTTTTCATTATACAGAGGAACAAGACAGGGATGTCCCCTGTCTCCCCTGCTATTTGCAATGGCCATCGAACCCCTGGCTGAAGCCATCCGACAATCAGAATCAATCTGCGGATTTATTAGGAACAAGGAATGAAAAAATCTCTCTATATGCAGATGACGCTCTGCTATTTCTTGGGGACACGGATAAATCTTTAAGATCTTTACTGGCACTTATACAAAATTTTGGCATGCTTTCGGGATATATCATTAACTGGGATAAATCTGTTTTGCTCCCTTTAGACAACCCTAGCTTGTCCATGCTAAGAGAGGCTCCTCAGGTTAAAATTGTTTCTTCATTTAAATACTTGGGAATAATGATACATTCCAAGGTAGAAAATTATTTGACAGATAACTTATCTCCTATTCTTACTAAATTCCAGCATAAGAGTACGACATGGACTAAGTTGCCATTATCGGTGGTGGGTCGAGCAAACCTTATAAAAATGATCTGGTCCCCTCAATTATTATATATTTTTCATAACTCACCGATATGGATACCTCTCAAATGGTTCAAAAAGATTGAATCAATTTTTCGAAGGTTATTATGGAAGGGAAAAAAATCCCAGGATTAGGTTATCAATTCTCCAGAGAGAAAGGGATGGGGGCGGACTTGTGATACCCCACCCCAGACTTTACTTTATAGCTGCCCAGCTTCAGCATTTTGCTGGCTGGGGTGCTGTGAACTGGGAGGACTCTATTCAGGCCCTACTGCTAAGTAACAGTTCTCACTACAACCTCTTGGCCCAGCTGGAATCTGGGGCCTTTGCTTATACCTGTAAGAGCCCAACAATGATACTCATGAATAGAGTTTGGAAGGAAATGAGGAGCATAATGAAATATGCAGGTGCTTCTGAGTATTCACCACTCTGGGGGAATAGGCAATATAAAGAACTAGGTAAACTGAAGGGTTTTGAAAGCTGGCGCTTTAAGGGCCTCCAATATATAACTCAGTTGTACTCACACAATATTCTACGCTCCTTTCAGGATCTGCAGGAATCTTTTCACTTACCTCATCATAATTTTTTTAAATACTTACAACTACGACATGCGGTCCAATCTCAGTTTAAAGGGGAAAAGAAAGTGATAAAACCAATGCCACTTATAACTTTATTAGCACGGATGACAGAAAAAAAAGCTTGATCTCATCTCTATATGGTCAACTTACGCGATCATATCGAGATGAGGGTGCTAGCCCAGGCAGAAGAGGGTGGGAGCTAGATATAGGGGATATTTCAGATGTAACTTGGCAAACAATATTAGAAAGGGTACCCCTAGTCTCATTATCACCAGCACAATGTCTGACCCAATTATTTATAATATACAGGGTATATAGAACACTGGTCAAACTATTTAAGTGGGGCAGGCGTGATTCCCCGGACTGTCCACGGTGCCAACAATCACCTGCTGATTTACTACATATGTTGTGGAATTGTCCTAAACTGGCTAAATATTGGCAAGAGGTGGTGAATACAATTAATGATACATTTAAAACATATATCCATAAAGACCCTAAAACGTGCCTGCTGGGCTACCTTGATGAAGAACTTATGCCCCATGACATTCTGATACCAGTTAGCAGACTACTGTTTTTGGAACGAAAGCTAATTGCCCTAAGGTGGATATCTCCAAGTGCACCTTCCTTTGAGGAATGGCGCCTTCATGTAAACGACAATATTCTGAAGGAACAACAGATCTATTGTAACAGAGGCATACCCAATTACCTGTATAAACTGTGGAAGCCATGGATCTCGGTTCCACGGTTAGCCCCATCCTCACCGGTTTTTGCGGATCTTTAGTAGGGTGGGCAAGTATAATTAGGGATATATGTAAAATTATCCTTCGCGCTAGTGGATATAAATGGTGAAGTGCTCAGATGAACTAAAGTGCTGTGTACGAAATTAATATTGCTGCAAAATATGGGTGTTCACACCAAACACTTAAGTCTAATTAAATGGGATATAAATTTCGCGCAATATTAAGTAAAAATAAATTCAAATAAAAATGAGGTGTATATATATGTAATGTGGAACACTGTTGTCTGTCAGGTGGTAGTGTAAAAATCTCTCTGGTCTGCTGGAAAATTCGCTGTTTTGGTTTAACAAGATGAGGTTAAAATGGCAATATATACTACATTAATCCTCATACCACCCGTACCTAACATGCATAAATAAATATGACATAGTGCATAATAATTGTGCATATGAATGTTTCCAGTAGTGATTCGTGTATGGTCTTCTCAAATCCACTATCCAAAAATGTGCAATAAGACTAAAAGTGCAACCTTAAAAATTATATATAGTGTAACATCTAAAAAATATATATATATATAAATTCCAATAATGTGCAAAGTCCGTTATGTTGCTTTAGTAATTTGTCGATTTTCTAGTGTCAAAGTGATAAAGTTTACTGAAGGATAAAGAAACCTCAAAAAAATAAACTAATAAAAAATCAAAAATAGAAAATCAAAATACAAAATAAAAGTAAAAATAAATATAAAAATGAAGATGAAAATAAAAATAAAAATAAGAATAAAAATAAAAATAAAAATAAAAAATAAAGAATCAAAAATGGAAAATAAAAATAAAAATAAAAATAAAAATGAAATAAAATAAAATAAAAGTAAATAAAGAGGTGAGTCTTAATAAGAAAAATATCTGTGAATAATTCTTCTGGTGTTGAAAATTTTATCTTTCTGCTGCTGGTGTCCCTCCGTATGGTCTCACAGAACTCTCACCTTGCATTAGTAGTAATCAGGCATTCTGTGATATGTCTTTAAGGTGTGGGGATAATCTCTGGCAGCTTTCTCTTTCTCTGTTGTTTTCCCTCCTCCAACGCTCTCTTTCTCCAGCTCCACTCTAGTAAACTCAGTGTGGGAGAAATAGAATAGGGAGGGGGGAGAAGAAAAAGGCTCCACTAGTGCATTAAACTTTTAAAATCAGAAGGGGGAATATTTATTAGCTGTTGCTCTTACATTTCTCATATTTAAAAACAGGCAGAGTGAATAAAAACGATCTGGCGTTCTCAGCGCCCTCTCACTTGTGCTTCAGATTCGATGTGTCGTTCCAGCCAATCCCTACGCGTTACGACACCGTCACGTGTCTTCATCTGGGGAACCGGATTGGCTGTCTACTGTGTGCTTATATGTGATAGAACCGGAAGTTGCGGAGCCGCCATTTTTGTTATGGTCAGTGTAATTTTGGTTCGGCGGCCATTTTTCTTTAGTCTTAGGAGGATTCTTTCTCTATAGTTTGGGCTTTAGTGTGTGCGGCCATGTTTTTGGTGGTATTCCTCATAATCAAGTGTATTGCCGCTATGTAATATTGCAGACATGGTTGTATTATGGAGTAATGCAAACGGTGACTGTTTGTATTGCCAAAGTGTATGCTATTAATGTTTACAAATGGAAGTTATAACTACTATATGGTAATTTAATGTAGTCACCTTCTCGAATAAATGGGATTAATATAGTATTCTTTTTATACTTATATGAAGCAGGTACGAGAGTGCTCTGCTAACTGTGCCAGTTAATATTATATACAATAAATACAAGTACATTTTAATTGAACCATTTTTACATATCCATCACCACTATATTCATTTATAATTTAATTACTCATTATCCTATGGTACTGGCTAGTATGTATTAATGAGTATGATAAATATAAATTAGACTGATGTACTTAAAATAGAACATTAAGAAATGAAATATTATTAAATTTAAAAAATGTGCCTTTCATATAAAATAGATCTTATATTTATATAAAATGTTTAAAAATTAATTAAAAATTATTTAAAAAACAATTTAGATCGAACTCCACGTTCAATCCCCCTGGCACCAGAGTACGTAAGGAGTGTATCCATTTGGATTCTTTGCGACTAATGTCTCGAACTAAGTGACTACCTCTCCAAGACGGTTTGTATTTTTCTATACCCCAAAATTGGAGGTGTGCGGGATCTTTGTCGTGTACTAGTGCGAAATGCTTTGACACGTTGTGTTTCGGGAAACCCGATTTTATGTTTTGTACGTGTTCCTTAATGCGTGTTTTCAATGCTCTTTTAGTTCGGCCCACGTATTGTAAGTTGCAGCTGCATTGTAGCACATAGACTACTCCTTCTGTGTGACATCCTATAAAATCTTTAATATTGAAATTTTGTCCTGTACTGGTGGCTGTAAACTCTTTACGCTTACCCTGAAATTTCTTTGCATGGCGGCAAGCGTAGCAATTGCGGCAGGGATAAAAGCCTTTTCCAGAAAAAAATGTATATTCAGGCTTTGAGGGAGGATCAATTACTGACTTTACTATTAGATCTCTTATGGTGGGTGCTCTTTTATATACTATATTTGGTTTCTCTGGTAGTATTTCTTTGAGGTCTTTGTCATTTTTTAGGATGTGCCAATGCTTTTGAATCACTTTTGCCACATCTTTATGCTGTGTGTTGAAGTCCAATATAATGCTGGGCACTTCTGATTGGGACTGCCCCAAAAAAAAAAAAAAAAAAAAAAAAAAAAAAAAAAAAAAAAAAAAAAAAAAAAAGATTCCAATCAGAAGTGCCCAGCATTATATTGGACTTCAACACACAGCATAAAGATGTGGCAAAAGTGATTCAAAAGCATTGGCACATCCTAAAAAATGACAAAGACCTCAAAGAAATACTACCAGAGAAACCAAATATAGTATATAAAAGAGCACCCACCATAAGAGATCTAATAGTAAAGTCAGTAATTGATCCTCCCTCAAAGCCTGAATATACATTTTTTTCTGGAAAAGGCTTTTATCCCTGCCGCAATTGCTACGCTTGCCGCCATGCAAAGAAATTTCAGGGTAAGCGTAAAGAGTTTACAGCCACCAGTACAGGACAAAATTTCAATATTAAAGATTTTATAGGATGTCACACAGAAGGAGTAGTCTATGTGCTACAATGCAGCTGCAACTTACAATACGTGGGCCGAACTAAAAGAGCATTGAAAACACGCATTAAGGAACACGTACAAAACATAAAATCGGGTTTCCCGAAACACAACGTGTCAAAGCATTTCGCACTAGTACACGACAAAGATCCCGCACACCTCCAATTTTGGGGTATAGAAAAATACAAACCGTCTTGGAGAGGTAGTCACTTAGTTCGAGACATTAGTCGCAAAGAATCCAAATGGATACACTCCTTACGTACTCTGGTGCCAGGGGGATTGAACGTGGAGTTCGATCTAAATTGTTTTTTAAATAATTTTTAATTAATTTTTAAACATTTTATATAAATATAAGATCTATTTTATATGAAAGGCACATTTTTTAAATTTAATAATATTTCATTTCTTAATGTTCTATTTTAAGTACATCAGTCTAATTTATATTTATCATACTCATTAATACATACTAGCCAGTACCATAGGATAATGAGTAATTAAATTATAAATGAATATAGTGGTGATGGATATGTAAAAATGGTTCAATTAAAATGTACTTGTATTTATTGTATATAATATTAACTGGCACAGTTAGCAGAGCACTCTCGTACCTGCTTCATATAAGTATAAAAAGAATACTATATTAATCCCATTTATTCGAGAAGGTGACTACATTAAATTACCATATAGTAGTTATAACTTCCATTTGTAAACATTAATAGCATACACTTTGGCAATACAAACAGTCACCGTTTGCATTACTCCATAATACAACCATGTCTGCAATATTACATAGCGGCAATACACTTGATTATGAGGAATACCACCAAAAACATGGCCGCACACACTAAAGCCCAAACTATAGAGAAAGAATCCTCCTAAGACTAAAGAAAAATGGCCGCCGAACCAAAATTACACTGACCATAACAAAAATGGCGGCTCCGCAACTTCCGGTTCTATCACATATAAGCACACAGTAGACAGCCAATCCGGTTCCCCAGATGAAGACACGTGACGGTGTCGTAACGCGTAGGGATTGGCTGGAACGACACATCGAATCTGAAGCACAAGTGAGAGGGCGCTGAGAACGCCAGATCGTTTTTATTCACTCTGCCTGTTTTTAAATATGAGAAATGTAAGAGCAACAGCTAATAAATATTCCCCCTTCTGATTTTAAAAGTTTAATGCACTAGTGGAGCCTTTTTCTTCTCCCCCCTCCCTATTCTATTTCTCCCACACTGAGTTTACTAGAGTGGAGCTGGAGAAAGAGAGCGTTGGAGGAGGGAAAACAACAGAGAAAGAGAAAGCTGCCAGAGATTATCCCCACACCTTAAAGACATATCACAGAATGCCTGATTACTACTAATGCAAGGTGAGAGTTCTGTGAGACCATACGGAGGGACACCAGCAGCAGAAAGATAAAATTTTCAACACCAGAAGAATTATTCACAGATATTTTTCTTATTAAGACTCACCTCTTTATTTACTTTTATTTTATTTTATTTCATTTTTATTTTTATTTTTATTTTTATTTTCCATTTTTGATTCTTTATTTTTTATTTTTATTTTTATTTTTATTCTTATTTTTATTTTTATTTTCATCTTCATTTTTATATTTATTTTTACTTTTATTTTGTATTTTGATTTTCTATTTTTGATTTTTTATTAGTTTATTTTTTTGAGGTTTCTTTATCCTTCAGTAAACTTTATCACTTTGACACTAGAAAATCGACAAATTACTAAAGCAACATAACGGACTTTGCACATTATTGGAATTTATATATATATATATTTTTTAGATGTTACACTATATATAATTTTTAAGGTTGCACTTTTAGTCTTATTGCACATTTTTGGATAGTGGATTTGAGAAGACCATACACGAATCACTACTGGAAACATTCATATGCACAATTATTATGCACTATGTCATATTTATTTATGCATGTTAGGTACGGGTGGTATGAGGATTAATGTAGTATATATTGCCATTTTAACCTCATCTTGTTAAACCAAAACAGCGAATTTTCCAGCAGACCAGAGAGATTTTTACACTACCACCTGACAGACAACAGTGTTCCACATTACATATATATACACCTCATTTTTATTTGAATTTATTTTTACTTAATATTGCGCGAAATTTATATCCCATTTAATTATAATTAGGGATAGAGAATTTGGTACCAGACAGAAAATGGAGGTAGAGGGCAAAATCAACGGGGAGAGAAGAATCTACTGACTTAAGCAACCAGCCGAGGTAACTTTTCACATAGGTATAGATGCATAGAATACTATAGTGGGCAGGAAATGGAACAGTCATCTGAGTTGCTTGTGCTGGGGAAATTTTTTTTTTTTTTCGTTTTTTTTGTGTGTGATGTTTTGTTGTATGTTATTATTTGTGGTTAAATACTTGTTATATTGATTGGAGAATATATGTAAGAAAAAGAGAAAAATTTCAGAATTTGCTGTGGATAGACCATATGTATAGTATTAGAAATAAGGAATTTATGTACAAACTGTATAAGTGATAAGTACTATATCCAATAATATATTTTGGTTTGTAATGTTGAAATATTTATAATAAAGAAGTATGGAATTAGAAAAACCTTTATCCATCTTCTCATGATCCACTTCCCGAGAATAAGGAGTTGCTGGCAATTAGGAAGCCTTTTCTGAATGGAGGTATCTGCTGGAAGGAACTAAGCATCCAGCACCTGTTCTCACTGATCAAAAAAATCTAGAATGAATTTGTTCTGCCAAAAGGATGTCTTCTAGACAAGCACGTTGGTTGCTGTTCTTTTCCAGGTTTAATTTTGTTATCTCGTATTGACCTGGGTCAAGGAATGGTAAGGCCAATGCCTTATGGAGGATGTTGACTAAACCTCTCGAGGAAGGCAATTCTGAATGTACAGTCCTGCCTCACAAGAACTTCCTAGGGGCCACGAGTTTCAAGACATTCCTGAGTCTCCTCAAGGAAGGGTATGAAAACGACCCACTTCTCAATCATCCTCCTAAGTATATTAACCTTGAGTGCAAGAACGGCTTGTGGACTCATGCACAATGTTTCTATTAGGGCTGAAACAACTGATTTATCGACAACTAATCGATTATTAAATTATTCGATTACTATTTTCATAATCGATTAATCGGCCAGTAACATAATGGGGTTAAAAATAACCTAAAATGAGCCCTTTATAGTACAAAAAAGAGCAAATAATCGCTACTGTAAATATTACTTTCACAGTTCTACAGTAAAAAAATTAACCCCTTACAGTAGTCATTATCTGCTTCTTATGTACTATAAAGGGCTAATTTTAGTTTTTTTTTCCTTGTCAAAAGAAGTTTATTGAGTATACAATATTATAAAGATACATAAAGTAAGTTTACAAGGATCTATAAAGTAAGCTCATTGTTTTACAGTAGGGTTTATATAGGTAAATATCATGAAATTTCAAATATTAAACATTGGGTTCACATAAACCTAAATTAAAGATATATATCATTTCCTTAGTTACTTTTGTAGGTATTTAAATGATTTATACCTACTATACATATTGTTTACAGGTAGAGTGTATATAGGTCAAATAAATTCTGATAATGAGCTTTAATCGTAAGGTGGAGAAAAGGAAAGAGAAAGAAGAAAAAGGGTAGAAAGGTAGAGGTATGGTCCACAAGGTTGTCCTGCTCGTCAGTTTATTATTCTTTTTAGTTCTCTTTGAAGCCTTAGAATGGGTGTCTCTGTAAGTCATTTAATCTGTTACCATGGCAACAGGACAGAGTCATTGAAGTTTGACAGGAACTGTTGTTTTATCCAAGGATGCCAAAGTTTTTCAAATTTTGGAATTTGATTTTGATCGATGGCTACCATCTTAGCATGGGACATTGTAGTATTCATTCTGTGAATTGTTTCTGCTAGTACCAATGTAGGAGATTTCCATGCCTTGGCCACTGTTTGTTTTGCAGCCGTTATTAGTTGGATCATAAGTTTGAATTGAGAGAGTGTTAACCATTCCGGTTTTAGATTAAGTAAAGTTATATATGGATCTGGTTGTATTATTTTTCAAATATTTTAGATGCAATCACGAAGACTTCCTTCCAGAAGGTTTGGATTACTGGGCACGTCCACCATATGTGTAAATGTGTGCCTATTTCTGGGCATCCTCGAAAACAAAGAGCTGAGGTATTAGGTGAATATTTTGCCACTCTAGCGGGTACAAGGTACCAGCGAGTTAGGACTTTATAATTTGTCTCCAGTGCTAAGATGTTGGGTGAAGATGACTTAGATGTGAGCCATATGTTAGACCAGTCCGTGTCTTCTAAAGTTCGTCCCAGGTCCTCCTCCCACCTCTGAACGTAAGAGGGTCTATTAAGATTTGCTACTCCATATAATTGATTATAAAGTGATGAAATTGTACCTTTAGCAAATGGATCTTTTGTACAGATTGATTCAAAAATGGATAATTGGGATAATGGTGTATCCCCCTTTAGGAATGGTGTATAGAAATTTTTGATTTGGAGATATCTAAATATCTCAGAGTTTGGTAGATCATATTTTTCTCTAAGCGATGGGAATGAAAGGAATGATTTAGATGCTATGAAGTCATTTAGTGTCTGAATGCCTGATGTTGTCCAAGCTTTAAAAGAATTTGGGTAGATCCATGCCGGATAAAAGGCCGGATTTCTGATAAAAGAAAGGAGAGGATTGTGTGGAGATTGTAACTGATATTTGGTTTTTAGTTTATCCCAGAGAGATAAGAAGTGTTTAGTAATGGGATTATGAATTTTAAAGCGGTCTTTAGGATCAAGCCATAATAAGTTTGATATTAATAGAGGGTCATTTTCTGAAGCCTCTATAAATACCCATAATGGGATTTCCTGTTTTGCATGGTATTTGGACAGACTGGCCAAATGTGCTGCTCTGTAGTAGTTAGTAAAATTAGGGTATCCCAGGCCTCCTTTATTTTTGGGAAGATGTAGTGTGTGTATAGGTATACGTGGTTTAGAAGAGCCCCATATAAACGAAGTTGTTCTTTTTTGTACTATTCTCAAAAAATAGGAAGGAATTGGAATAGGGAGGACTCTGAATAGATAAAGCAATAATACAGGAGGATAATTGGTTGAGAATAAGTCAGAATGAGATGCTGTTAAATGAATTCCAAGATATGGGATTGATTTTTCTGCCCATGTGAATGGGAGTGCCGCCCTAGCCGGGATCAATTCCATGTTTGTGAGTGAAATATTAAGCACTAGGCATTTCTTAGGATTAATCATAAGGCCGGATAGGGCTGCAAATCCATCAAGAGCTGGTATTAAGTTAGGACCAGAGACCTGTGGTGATGATAGAAAAAGTAATATATCGTCTGCAAATATACATAATTTGTGTGTAATACCTCCTACTTCAATGCCAGTTATAGTTTGGTTTGTTCTGATGTATTGGGCCATGGGTTCGAGTATAAGGGCAAATAATAAGGGAGATAATGGGCAACCCTGTCGGGTACCTCTTTCGATATTAAAGGCATCAGATTTGTATCCAGCATATTTTATATAGGCTTTGGGTTTATTATATAATGCTTTGATCCATGTTAAAAAGTGGGGTCCAAAACCCCATTTTTGTAATGAATATTGCATATATTGCCAGGATACTGTGTCAAATGCCCTCTTAATATCGAGAGATAGAAAACATAAAGGGATTTTCCGTTTTTTAGCAATATGTGCCAATAACACTGCCCTGCGTATATTATCGCCTGCCTGTCTATTTGGCATGAAGCCTACTTGATCTCTATGTATTAATTTTCCTATAATGCTATTGAGGCGTTTTGCTATTATTTTTGCTAATAATTTAATATCAAGCTTTAACAGAGAGGCCAATAATTCACACAGGAAGTATCATCAGAAAGGGGTTTTGGGATCATACAAACAATTGCCATTAGTGTTTCTTGCCGAAAAGAATGTCCATCTAGAAGTTTGTTAAAAGTTTCAGTGAGAATGGGAGAGAGTATTTCTGAGAATGTTTTATAGTATAAAGCCGAGTAGCCGTCTGGGCCTGGTCTTTTGTTAAGTTTTAGGTCTTTTATGGCGTTAGCAACTTCATCTATAGTTATAGGCTCATCCAAACTGCTTTTTTGATTCTGAGATAACTCAGGTAAGGTTATTTTTGAGAAGAAGGATTCAGCCTCTGTAGGATTAAATTCATTGTTTGTCTTGTATAAAGTTGTGAGATGTGAGTGAAATTTATGGACTATTTTAACTGGATTACAAGTATAAACATTTTTTGATAATTTCAAACGTATTGGTTTGAAAGATTTGTTAGTTGAATTTAATGCCCGAGCCAAATATGTACCTGGTTTGTTTGTATTCATGTAGAAATTGTGTTTGGAGCGTTTGAGGGATTTATCAACTGACTCAGTGAGAAATAGATCGTATTCCAATCTAGATTTTTCCAGATGAGATTTTGTACTCTGAGATGGATTATCTTGGAATGATATGTAGGCTGCATTAAAATTGAGTTCTAGTTTTTTTCTAGATTTTTGCGTTCCCGTTTAAATAGTGCCATTATTTGTCTTTGTATTGTACCACGCAAGACAGGCTTATGAGCTTCCCACAGTGTTATTGGGGAGATGTCTGTTGTATTATTAATTGATATGTATTCCTTTAAAGCTTGTTCAATGGCCATCTGATGTAGTGGGTGTTTGAGCATTATGTCCGGTAAGTACCACGTTGGGTCATGCGCTTTTGGTATGGCTGAGGCTATAGTAGTGTATACTGCATTATGGTCAGACCACGGAATCGGAATTATATCTGATGCAATAATTTCTGGTAGCATTCCTATTGTTAGAAAAATATGATCGATTCTGGTGAAGGTTTGATGAGGGTGCGAGAAATAAGTGAATTTCTTTTTCATTGGGTTACTTTCTCTCCACGAATCTACCAGATTGTATTTGGAAAGAAGTTGAGAAAAAGGTAATCTAGAGGTTATTTTGGATGGTGTAAAAGGTGATTTATCTAGAAATGGGAGGAGGACCTGGTTCGAATCCCCACACATTATCACTGTTCCTATTTTGTGTGTATTAATCACTTGTAATATATGTGAGAGGAATGGTGTAGGTTGTTTGTTAGGAGCGTAGTAGGAAATCACCGTGATTGCTGTATCCATTATATAACCCATGAGTATCAGGTATCTACCTTCTGGGTCTTTAATTTCTGATGATAAGGTGAATGGTGTGGATCGGTGAAATGCAATTAGAGTTCCCCTTTGCTTGGTACAGGCAGAAGCTGTGTAAATTTGTTGATAAAAAGGAGAAATATATTTTGGAGTAGAATCTTTGGTGAAGTGTGTTTCTTGGAGGCATACTATGTGAGCCTTCTTGTTATGGAAAGTACGGAAGGCTTTGGTCCTTTTTTGAGGGACATTTATTCCCTGAACATTCAGGGAAAGTATATTCAGTGGTGCTATGGCAACAGATCAAATAGTTTTGACTTACTTTTTGTTATGCAGAGCTGACTGCGCAGATCAACCTGTGTGGACTGAAGAGATGAAAAGATAGAAAAGAAACCAGTGAATTCTGGAGTAAAGAGTAAACAAAAAACATATGAGATTAGATGATACATTGTATAAATTATTTTTTGCAAGTAATCACAATTTATCCGTGAAAGAGAATAAATATCTCTCTCAAGGGAATAAGTGCCTTCGTCACACTCCCACATAATATGGTTGGGAGAATGAGGAGGGCTAATGGGGGTACACGGATCTTCCGCTTACAGGAGAGAAGTGCTATGTCAAAAGACATCAAAATGATGTTTCATTAATTGGCGTGCAGAATATAGTTTTTGTTGAAATTATTTATTCCAGGGTGGTTGTATATGGTTAGTCTTGCCCTAGGCTAAATAATTCAGTTAGAAAGGTACTGTTAATAACTTTGGTATTGTTGAAGATAGTTTGAATTATTTTGGGATTTTAACCCTTTTAGAGTAAACAATTACATATTTTATTCATATGTAAATGTTTAGATATGTTAACTCATAAAATTGAGGTTGTATTGCCTCATATTGGAATAAACAAAAACATAATTCTAGGAACTAGTTAGGTAATAATATATTTGTTTTAAGAAAAAAAAGAAAAAGCTTCCATTACTTCTGGATTATTGAACATATTTGTCCTAAAAAGTAATAAATCTATTGTTATTACCTGATAATATATAACTGAACAAGAATTTCCTTATTTCACTTATATATTCTAAGGCTATATGAATCAGAAGCAATAAGAAATATAACTGGAATGTAACATGATCCCACACAGTGTGTGACTATCAGAATGCAGTTACATTCAGTTATAAATACAGGTTTTTTTTTTATAGAGAACCATCTCTTAGTATAATAAATGAAGAGATATCAGGAATTAGGATGTCAGTCCATTGAATCTTCTTGGTCCATGGATGATGTGGCATAACGGCCTCTTTTGTGAGAATGATGATTCCCATTTTGTTCCGGAATTTTCTGGGTGCTGCCTGAAGGTGAAGATGATGCCATTCTTCTGCGTGTGGGAGTGTTGCTGCTTGTGGGTTCTGTCAGATTTAATTTTAAAAGGGTTTGTTGTAGTTCATCTGCTGATCTGCTTCTGTAAATTGTACCTTGGTGGTTAAATCTGACTGAAAAGGGGAAGCCCCATTGATACATAATGTTGTGGCGTTGCAGTTCCATTAGTTGGGGTTTCATGGATCGTCTTTTAGTAATAGTAAGTTGGGATAGGTCAGCAAAAATTTGATAATTGTGTCCTTGAAAATGAAGTTCCTTTTTTTCTCTTGCAGCAATTAGTATTTGTTCTTTCATTCTGTAATAATGAAATTTTGTGATTATCACGTGGGGGTCCATCTTTCTTTTTGGCTGTGAGGGCTCTGTGTACTCTGTCCAGTTCTAAACGTTCAATAGGGATATCTGGCTTTAGTTCTTGTAATAGAGCAGTAATAGTAGATTGCAGGTCTGTCACAGTTTCAGGTATTCCCCTTATGCGCAAGTTTGAACGTCTGGCTCTATTTTCGTAATCTTCGAGCTTAGTTTGAAGTATTAAATTCTCTTCTTTTAATTGTTCCAATTCTGTTATATTTTCTTGGGTTGTAATTTCAATTTCATCCATTTTTATTTCTAAGGCTGCGGTGCGGTTTCCCAGCTCTCTTATTTCTTTGGTTAGGCTTTTTGTTATTTGGTCTGAGGTTTGTTTTAAAGCCTTATGAAGCATCTTTTCAAATTGTAATAATATTACTGGGGATGCTGAGGAGGCTTGTGGAGAAGTTTGTGAGAGGATTTGTTCTGTATCTGACTCAAATGGAGAGTCTTGCTGTGACATTTTCTGTCTGTGAAAGCGCCCTGATGCTGTATCTTGTGAGGTGACTGGAGCTGCTTCAGCTGCAGTGAGTGCCTGTGAGCTCTTTGTGAGGTGATTTTTATTTCTGCCACGGTTTCCTCCCAGTACCATATTTCCTGCCCAAACTTTCACAGTTTGTTCCCAGGGGCAAAAAGGTTCAAATGGATACCTTTTGAGCCTGCAGGCTCCGCTATGTCCTTCTCTTCTCTCCTCAGCGGTGTGGAGCTCTAACAATGCATGTCTGCTCAGTTAGGCTCCGCCCCATTTTAGTTTTTTTTAACCCCATTATGTTACTAAACGTCTAATGCCCCGTACACATGGTCGAATTTTCCGACGGAAAATGTTCAATGGGAGCTTGTTGTCGGAATTTCCGAACGTGTGTAGGCTCCATCGGACATTTTCCATCGGAATTTCTGTCACACAATTTTGAGATCTGTATCTCAAATTTTCCAACAACAAAATCCGTTCTCGTAAATTCCGATTGTGTGTACACAATTCCGACGCACAAAGTTCCACGCATGCTTGGAATCAAGCAGAAGAGCTGCTATTGATCTTCATCCTTCTCGGCTCGTCGTACGTCACCGCGTTCTTGACGTTCAGAATTTCCGACAAGATTTGTGTGACCGTGTATATGCAAGACAAGTTTGAGCCAACATCCGTTGGAAAAAAAACATGGATTTTATTGACGGCAAATCCGATCGTGTGTACAGGGCATAAGACCTGGTTCACATCTATGTGTTTTTTGTTGCTTTTTGCAGAAACGCACTACAGTTCATTTACATGGTTTCCTATGGGACACGTTCACATCTACGCTTTTTTCAGCCGCTGCGTATTTGGAAAGGATCAGGGACTTTTTTTTTAACGCAAAACGGTGCTTTTTCGGTTCAATATACTTCAATAGAGAAGCTGCAGAAAAGCACGTAAAGTATTTTTGCAGCAATTTATATTTTTTTAATCTGCCCAACAACAAATTGGCCCCAAAAAAATGCAAAAAATGCAAATGGCTGCAAAATCACGTGCACAAAAATCAAAATGCACAGCAAAAAGTACTGCAGAAACAGATCAAAAGCAAACTGCATAGGTGTATACCGAGCCTTATGCTGACCACACAGATCAATTTTCAGACGAGAATATTCAGACGAAAAATCTTTGTACATTCGCTGAATGAAAAAATTTTGAAATTTTCATTGTTTTTAACATTCTGCTTTTAAAATGAATGCAATTTCTAAACGAAAACCACATACACGGTCTGAAAATTCCTTTGACCAAGAAGTTTTCTATTTCCACATTTTCCCATCACTGTGGTTAAAAATGAACGTCGATTTGACCCCACTATTGATTAGAAAATCGAATGCACGTTCTTAACCACTTGCCTACTGGGCACTTAAACCCCCCTCCTGCCCAGACCAAATTTTCAGCTTTCAGTGCTCTCACACTTTGAATGACAATTACTCAGTCATGTAATACTGTACTGATTTTTTTTTTGTCCTTTTTTTCATACGCAGGACTGACCGCCGAAGGAGCTGCTGATATTTTTGATTTGGGCCTGTACTCCGCCTTACCACCTCCAATGACTTGACTCAGCCCCTTGATACAACTGTGGTGCAGTGTTAATGTGGAGTTAATGATAGGGATAACCTCACAATGTACAATATAATAACAGTATACTTTTGTTATTACCTGGGTATCCGATATTCCACCTGTTGGGTAAGGAACAACACTCCACACAAGTTGTACTTAACCAAGAAACTTAACTTTTACTGGAATCAATATGAAAGTAGTATTACAATATTGGTACTGTCACACCAATGTAGCGCAGCAGCCCAATGAATATACACAATAAGTTGTACACACAAATGGTATTAACTGATCTCGGGAAGTGCGTCTCCAAGTGGGACTAATGCCAGAATGGGAAATACCTTGATTCTGGGCACCTTCCCACTTCCAGTGCGCACTTGTAAGAAGACAATGCTATATAGCACAAGAACAATCCCTAGGGAGCTCCCCCTGCTTTAGCGTGTAAACTCTCTAATAGTCACAACTAGGATGCAAGGCCTTGCAATGGAATAGGAAGTCCTCCCTTTGTCTTCTTTCTTCTGCTAGCAATTATGAATTATAATTTGTAATCCAGCAGTCAAATACACCAAGATTAAACAAAATAGGTGATGAAGGTATACTCCTGTAGTGTAGTAACCCGTAACTGTCTCTGATGCAGTTAACTTTGTGTAAAACAGCGTTAATATTGCAGTGAAGGGTAGGCTTGAGGCCTATTTGAACTCAGTCTCTAGTTCCTTCTATTCCCCTGCGTGGGACTACAGGTCCCATCACACTGTGTTATAGAATCAGATATGTGATATGTGGTACCGCCCCGCTCCGACAGATAGACCGGAACCCTCTGATGACTCCAACTGTCAGCCTGGATCCTTCTCAGTTCTGTCCCAGCGTCTCTCCAGCCTGCTGGTGTAAAGGAGAGTCGCTGGTTGTGTTGCTCCTGGTAGGTGTAGGCTGTGTTCTGTGGAACACCTCCGCACAGGTCCTCACAGGCAGGCCATGCGTCCAAAGAGACCTAAGATGGTCACGCGGAGCCTTTTTACATCCTACCCAGCATGCAATTCCGTACTGAGTCCTGGGTAAATCACACAGCATGCTGGGTAGGTAGGTAGTTGTGGAAAGTAAATAAAAGTCACTTCCTCTGATATTCTTTAAAGAGTAAAAAATAAAATAAAATCCATTCACCAATTTGGCCACTAGATGGTGCAACATATTAATATACAACACTGTTCATAAGTTAACATAGTCAACATCAATAAGCAAAAATGCTGGCGCTACATACTCCCCCTGCTTTAAGGCTTTGGTCCCTAAGATGTCCAAAATTTTAGCCCTCTTGCACATTTTTGCTTCTAATCGGTTGCATAAGACCGACAAAGGAGCCTTCCACCAATTCTCATATGATGAGGAGCTGCTCTGTGCACCAACAGTTGACGCTATAGAATCTGATACAGGTGTGTCAAGGGGTGAGTTGGGGTTATGTCTTTCCAAACGAACAGTAGAAGAACCAAGCACTTCAGCATTTCTCTTGCAAGTGACTTGAGTCGCCTCAGAACATTCGCCCAGTGTATCATATGTTAGTTTTTTTGGGGGTCGAATGTCTCTCTTGGTTCTCTGTGTTTTTGGCGTGGTCACTACTTCTGGGTAAGTATTGCTGTCTTTCACTTCCGACACTTGCATATCAATCCCAGTGGGAGACAAGTTTTCCTCAGGAGGTTCAGACAGTGGCACAAATTCTGGGGCGTCGGGTCTAAGAGTCCCACTATCTCCACTTCTTGGTTGAGGTGAAACACTCACTTCAGCTTCGGGTGTTTCAGATGACCATAGCCAACCTATTTCCATCTCTCCTTCCGCTTCAGCTTCTGGTGCTTCAGGCTGAGATCTAGTTACTGGTCGATGCACAGCAGTAGACGTAGAAGGTAGAGCTTCTTCTAGATTTATTCTGACTGCTTCTGTGAGAGGTAGGAGGTGATTTCTATGCCAGGTCATTACTGGTCCAGTATCCCCTTCCGCCCTAATCTCATAAACTGGGAGTCCTGGTAGTTGTCTGCATACCACATATGGCTGTGACCTCCAGCGATCAGCTAATTTGTGTTTGCCTGGGATGCCCAGATTTCTTAGTAGAACTCAGTCACCGGGTTGTAGGTCCTGGACCCGTACTTTTAAGTTGAAGTTCCTTTTGTTCCTATTTCCTCTGATGTCTGATGTGGCTTGGGCCTTCTCATAGGCTATCTTCAAACTCTTCCTCAACCTGTCTACATATCCTCAATGAGAGGTCTCTGAAGTGTGATCCAAGGAAGTTCCAAAGGCTAAGTCTATCGGTAGCCTGGCCTTTCGCCCAAACATTAACCGATAAGGTGAATATCCTGTAGTATCACTCTTGGTACTATTGTAGGCATGCACCAAGGCAGTGATATGCTTTCTCCAATGCGGTTTCTGCTCAGAGGTCAAGGTCCCCAGCATGTTGAGAAGCCTTCCGTTAAACCTCTCGGGTTGATGATCTCCTTGTGGGTGATAGGGAGTAGTTCTGGACTTCTGGATACCTAGTAGATCCAACAGTCTTTTAATCAAAGTACTTTCAAAATCCCTCCCTTGGTCTGAATGGATCCATTGAGGTAAACCATAATGGACGAAGAACTTTTCTACCAGAATCTTCGCCACCGTGGCAGCTTGTTGATCACTGGTGGGAAATGTCTGAGCATAACGGGTGAAGTGATCGGTGACTACTAAAATGTTTCCTTGCCCACTCAGGTCAGACTCTAAACACAAGAAGTCTACGCAGACTAAATCCATAGGCCCTTGACTTTCCAAGTGACCCATTGGGGCAGCTCGCTGGGGTAAGGTCTTCCGCTGTATGCGCCTGAGGCAGGAATGACAGTAGTTCTCCACTTCAGTCCTCAGTTAGGGCCAGTAGAACCTGTCCCTTACTAGCTGTAGAGTCCTTTCTGATCCCAGATGGCCATGGTGATCATGCAAGGCGATCAGTACCTTTTCTCTGTGTTTCTTCGGCAGAAACAATTGCCACTTCTCTTCAGGATCTTCAGAGGGTCCCCTTCGGTAGACCACCACTTGTTGCAGCTGCATCCGATCCCACTCTTTGTGTAGTAAGCGAGCTTCTTTCTGAGCACTTTTTAGGAGTATATCCGGGCAATGACTCTCTAAAGCATTCAATACTAGGCTGCAGAGTGAATCCTCCTGTTGGTCTCTTCGGAGGTCTTTTCTAGTTAACTTGGATAAACCCTCCTCTGTAAGTTGAGCAACATTACAGTAGCATTTAGGCACACCTGCGGCTGACACACCAAACTCTTCAGCCCTGGCTCCTCCTTTCCCTTGCTGTTCTTCCCCTTCACAAAGAGATCTTATTCCTTCAGGGGTGAGCTGGGTCCACTCTTCTGGGTGACCCTGAGAACAGTGAGGTCTTATTGACAATGCATCTGCATCTTGCTTACCAGCTCCTGGTCTGTACTTCAGGCTGAAGGTAAATGCGGAGAGGGCAGCCAACCACCTGTGGCATCCAGCTTGGCGGTGGTAAGCAAGTAGGTGAGGGGGTTGTTGTCCGTCTTGACCACGAACTCCGCACCATACAAATAGTCTTTCAGCTTGTCCACCACAGCCCACTTCAAGGCCAGAAACTCAAGATTGTGAGTGGGGTAGTTCCTTTCAGCAGGGATTAATCTTCGGCTCACATAGGCAATAGGCCTTGGATTCCCGTCATGTTCTTGTTAGAGCACTCCGCCTAGCCCGTCTCGGCTGGCATCCACATGCAGTTCGTAGGGTTTGGTAGGGTCTGCATAAACCAAGACCCGAGCAGTGGTAAGACTCCACTTCAGCTGTCTGAAGGTTTCTTCACATTGCTGGGTCCACTGGTCTTGAATGGACTCTTTACATAGTCTTTACATAGTTAGTAAGATTGAATAAAGACACCAGTCCATGCAGTTCAACCTGAATGAGCACCCACAATTGTCCCCATCCCATCCAAATGCCCATCCACTATATTTTCTCTCTTCTTCCTGGGTCCCTCCTTCGGTTTACCAGGTTTATTTGAGTCTAGGCCAGCTTCCTACTGGTTCTTCAATAGCTCAGTAAGTGGGTAAGCTATCTTGGCAAACCCTTCTACAAACCTCCTATAGTATGAACAAAAGCCCAAGAAGGATCTAAGCTCAGTCACATTTGTGGGTCTGGGCCAAGAGGTGACGGCTTCTATCCTCTTGGGGTCTGTTTCCACTCCTTCTGCGGACACGATGTGTCCTAGGTAGTTTACTGAGGGCTGGTAGAACTGGCACTTTTCCATTGAGAGTTTCAGGCCTTCGTCGTGAAGTCTCTTCAGGACTTTCTCCAGGCGCTCTTCATGTTCTTCTAGTGTTCGACCAAACACTATGATATCATCCAAGTACGCCAGCACCTCAATCAAGTTCATGTCACCCACGGGGCCCCAGACAGGCCTTGTGGCATGCGATTGAACTTGAAGAATCCCACAGGTGTAATGAAAGTGGTCTTCTCCCTATCTTCAGGGCACATGGTGATCTGGTAATATCCACTTTTTAGATCAAGTACGCTGAACCACTTCGCCCCTGACAGGCTCTGTAAGGCGTCTTCTATACGAGGTGTGGTGTATTGGTCAGGAATGGTCCTTCGGTTCAGTGTCCTGTAGTCAATACACAACCGTAATGACCCATTCTTCTTTCTGACTACCACTATTAGGGAGGCATATGGACTCTGGGACTCTCTGATAATCCCTGTCTTCTTCAGCTCGGCAATCTGTTCTCTCAGATCTTCCAAATCTCCCAGTGGAATCCGTCTGACCCTCTCTCGGAAGGGTTTGTCTTCTTCCAGCCGAATTTTGTGTTCGGCACTCTTTGCAAGCCCCACATCAAACTCACTTTTTGAGAAGGTAGCTTTCCATCTCAGAAGTTGGTTCTTCGCTCTCTCCATCCAGGCAGGTGAAAGAGGGGTGTTCTTTGGGTAGAACTCTAATAGGGGAATCTCTCTCTTTACTTCTCTTCAGCGCCTTGGTTGACAACACGTTAGGCCCTTATCTTTTTTCTGCCTGTCCGTCTTAAGGACAATGAAGGGACCGGGCTGTCTCCAACTCAGCTTGATAGAGGCTTTTAGTCAGAATACCTCACCCGGTTGCAGCAGCTTTTCACTCTTGTCCAGACGCCAGACTTTTCCTACTCCTTCTGGTGAGGCCTTCTGTTTCTGCACAAGATCCTGGTACATCTGTGTTAGCATGGGGTGCACACCCTTGGCTGGGGTGCTCTTCTCCTGTACTAGTGGTGTGAGCAGTCTTCGTACCAGATCAGTGTTGGTCCCAATGATGAGAGAACTTCTATTAGCCCCTGGAGGGGGAGGACACACCACTGCCAAGGTATCAAAAGTTTCGGCCTTTCCTGCCACACTCAGGTTGAATGTAAGTTTGATGGGTAGATCGCCGTCATAAGGAAAGTTGTGTGTGCCTAGACCCCATATCTCCAGCTCTTCCAACTTCTGCAAAGGGAGATGTTTGAGATACTTCTCGTAAAAGTCTCTGTATAACAGAGTCACTTGAGCTCCGGTATCCAACAGGGCTTTAGTGTAAAGTGTTTGAAGTCATTTTTAATTAAACAACTGGTTTCATCCAATTTTTATTCCTGATCTGCCTCCAATTCGTGGAATACAGAAATGACATAATCGGAAAGGACGTCCTCCCGGTGATGTCATTTCCGCTGGTGCATTCCACGCTGGCTGGAGTGGACTTCCTGGATCTGCAGGGAGTGCATGCCCATCTCCACCATAGCTGTCCGGACCACCAAGCGGAGCCTGCTATACGGAGGTGAGCTGCTGACCTTTATCATATGACGAGTGATCTTTTCTACTGAAACTTTGTGAGTCTTTTTTAAATTGTAACTCTTATTACTGCATTTAGGTGCCCCTCCCCCCTTCCTTTACTCTTATCCCCACAGAGCTGGTCACACTCTGAGGATGGCTGCCGCTACTGCTGAAATCTAAATGTATTAATCTATACAGAATTTTTTGGACTCTATGGACCTTTAAAGATTTTTTTTGGACTGGGCTCCATGCCCCATATATTTTAGAACTGCTCTAAGGCTGGATTGACACCTATGCATTTTTAGTGCTTTTTGCAGATTTGCACTACAGTCCATTTAGCATGGTTTCCTATGGAACATGTTCTATAGTGCAAATCTGCAAAATGCAAAAAGCACTAAAAATGCACAGGTAAAAATCAAGCCTCAGACTTTATTAGCTGGGTACACACCCTTTGTGTGCCGGGAATCCCCTGATCTCTTTACTGGCTAGATCATCAGATGAAAATAAAGGAAAGAAAGCCTAAACAAGAAAACTCATGCAGCCATCACATCTAAGAACTGGTAAGCTGCAAAATATTAAAAGTTTGCTTTTGGGTTTAATACTGATTTAAGTGACGAGAGTAAGCAGAGTGTCAGTCGGCAGGTGGCAAGCGTTGGAGTGTTCGGGGGAATTTTTTTTTTTGTGCGAGTCAGCGGCCATCGTTCATCATGATGGACGATGGTAGTACATCGGGGACAATTTTTTGAATAAAGGACTTGTCAAAAACTGCCTTTGTGTATTTTTTTTTTACTGCTTACTTTTTTGGTGAATGAGTAGGGGTACTATATATCCCCTACTCCTTCATATGGGGATCTGCAGGCCACCTTGTTAAAGGGGATAAAAGGGGCTTCCAGATTCCAATAAGTTACTTGCTGCATCCCCACAAATATCAGGACAGGGGTGTAGGGAAAAGGCTGAGGGCATATGGCCTGGTTTGGTTCAGAAAGGAAAGCACACGCTCATCCCCCCCTTTTCTTGGCCTACTGGGCTGCATGCTTGGATAAGGGTCCAGTATGGATTTTGTGTGAGACACAACCATTTTTCCATGGGGTTCTGCATAAAATCCATACCAGACTCCAAGGGCCTGGTATACATTGTGGGAGGAGCCACACAGTTTTTTTCCTGTCTGCTCTCTGCTGAAAACAGCAATGAGTCACTAGTTATTAAGGGCTCAACGGGTGTCAGCTCCTTAACAACCAGCTAGATTCATTTCATACATGAGTAATTATTAGGTAGAACTGCATTATTCAGGTACAAAATACCAATTTTTAAAGCGATATCACATGTGGTATTTTACTAGCGTTTGCTAGACAATATTGCATGGAATAATTTAACAAACATAACGATGTGGAAATTTATTCTTTGTGAATGGACCCCACAGTGACATAAAAAGTGACATAAAACATTGTTCCAAATGATGGGATTATATCTTGTCTAGTCATGTGTCTGGATTTTCACCTTCCATAGTGTGACGGGAGTCACTTTGGGCGGGGGGCCTGTGGAACCCAGCTTACTTAGAGAGGTCGGAAAACTTCTTTTCCAGCTCCCCCAGGCCCTCTTATGTCTAAGACACCCTACCCTGTGTCTATTAGGGGCTCAGGGTCTGTCGGGTCTGTCCTAACCAGACTCCCAGTGCAACCACACCGGACTCAGCATTTCGTTTTACCCGTTACCTTGGGTTCTATATGTGTGGTTTGTGTTGAAAGTTGAAGGGGCTCTTTTTCTTGGGACAATAATATTTATAAACAAAATCCCTCAAGAAATATATGAAGATAAATAACTCCACCCTTCAGACTGCTAGCATTTTGTAGGAGTGTCTTATAGACCATTGCTAGATAGTTAGAGGTGGGGTGGGGGTTTGTTAATGTGTTTATTGTTAAGTGGGTGTATCCCACTGTTCTATTGTTTCTGCCTGCCTTGGGATGTATATGTGTATGTGGATTAGCTGCTAGAGGGGAGGAGGGATTTCTCCTGCAGCCCTTCCTAAAGGCTGTCTGTGTGTCTCTTGTTACTAAATGTAGTTTACCCCGCTCTGCTGGGCCGACCAAAGTCTGTTATCCGTTCTTGGATCCTGGTTGTGGAAGGAAGGAAGTACTATCCCAACACTTGCCACTAATGTGACGGACCCCGTACGCAAGAGGATGTCTACCGTATAAGCTTCCCGTTACCAGCATGATCCAAGATTCCTCAGTCCACCCAGTCACTTGTCGAAACATCAGTGTAGGGTGGTAAGAAGCATAAGACTGTTTATTCAAACACAGGTACAAAGAGATATAGACTGAGTCATTATGTAAAGAAGAGGGATTTTCCCCAGAGTCTATATCTCTTTGTACCTGTGTTTGAATAAACAGTCCTATGCTTCTTACCACCCTACACTGATATCTCGACAAGTGACTGGGTGGACTGGAGAATCTTGGATCATGCTGGTAACGGGAAGCTTATACGGTGGACATCCTTTTGTGTACGGGGTCTGTCACATTAGTGGCAAGTGTTGGGATAGTACTTCCTTCCTTCCACCACCAGGATCCAAGAACGGGATAACAGACTTTGGTCGGCCCAGCAGAGATATAAACTTGGCATCAGAGTTACAGGGGCTGCTGCAGATCGCCTTTAAGTAATCCCCAAGACTGTGTCTGTGGACCAATACCTGGAGATCAGGCAGCGGATTTGGGTGGAGGTCTAGATTGGTGCCCTCCAGCTCGCTGGTATACACCAGGGCAAGTGCTTTCCAACCCCAGGGCAATGGGCCAGTGACCAACGGGAGTTATGGATGCCATTCCTGTGAGTGGCCCCAAAAGCAATGGGTGTCAGAGTTGGACAGGCTGGTCCAGCAAGAGATAGAGCTGGACAGTCGATATCAGGCTCTGCAATGGCACGCAGAGCAAGAATACTTAGGGGAGACAACAGAATGCTCTCCAGAGGGATACGACTTTGGCGGCCCTGGATTGCTGTGGGAGAGCCTTACAGATGGTTTTGTGTTTGGCGATGAAGGGGAACCTACCCTTGAGGACCTGTGAGAATACACAGAGGCTATGCTCGGTCTCGCAGGGGTCCCAGAGCTTAAACCTGATCTGGAATACTTGTTAAGGAAAGAACAGCATCGGGAAAGGGCATACAGGGAACTGCTAGAACACGTTCAGCAGCATGTCCCAGAATTAGCAGCGGAAACTCCGGAGATTGCTGTACCCAAAGCTGAAGTGCTGACAACAGGGCAGAGCTCTGCTAACCTCTGCCCAGCACCGATAACATCTTCTGGGTTCCACGGACAGGACATGGTGAACCTCTATCCCCAGACACCAGTTACAGAGACTGGGGATTTATTAGACTTTTCTGCTGAGAGGGAACAAACCAGAGAGACTCCAGCAGAAGAGCTGGCTTTAGAGGCCCTGAAGGATTTGTGCAAGGCCACTGACTTTTCAGCTTACTTTCCAGTGGAACAGTTGGCAGCTGGGCAGAACGCTACTGGCCTCTGCCCACAACAATCAACTCCGCAGGTGCTCCAGCGAGAGAATGCAATCGGCACCTGACAACTGCAGCTTGAGCTGATATCGGGGAATGGGACTGCGGTCTCCACTGACAGCAACCCAGCAGAAGAGCTTGCCACAGGGCAGAGTGCTGCTGGCCTCTGCCCTCAACCAACAGAACATGGATTTCTTGTGGTAGTGGATGGGACTTCGGTTTCCACTGACACAACCCCAGAAAAAGGTGTCTGGCATTGGGACAGGAGAATATCAGCCTTGTTTTGCCAACACCAGGGGATTTTCATCTAGTAAAAGTGGATGGGACTACAGTCTCTAACTGAATACCCCAGGGATGCTGGGCAGTCGGCCCAGATCCCCAACAGCATGATGGAGTGAGCCCAGCCAACCTGTCTTCTCTCTGAAAGAACTCCAGGGGGAAGGACCAGTCCAGGCAGAGGTTGGCTGGGTGAGTAATGCTCAGTTCAGGACAATTTGTTTGAGGTACTGTGTGGGTACAGGCATTGGGGGACTGGAACTATGGACTAACTTCAAAGTCAACCCATTTGGGGTCTCCTGTGTTTGTCTCCTGCCAAAAGAGGAGATATGTTACAGGAGCCACTTTGGGCGGGGGGCTGTGGAACCTAGCTTACCTTAGGGAGGTCGGGACACTGATTGTCCAGCTCCCCAGGGCCCTCTTATGTGTAAATTACCCTGTGTCTATAAGGGGCATAGGGTGACTGAGAACCCAAGTCGGTCTACAACCACACTGGACTTAGCAAAGGGGCTCTTTTACTTGGGACAGTAATTTTTATGAACAATATCCCTCAAGAATAAATCTAACTTTTTCTTTACAGGTAGTTTTAACATCACTCAACATAAAGGTTTTTTTTTTTTAAAGTGGGAGGGGGCCTGGACAGTATATGCTGACCTTGCACCGTAGTGCAAATCTTCATTAAAAATACAACAAGGGTGGGATCGGAGTTAGATCTTGGAAAATCAAAGGCAGAGATCTCATCACTAGAGTTGGTGGGTGATATAATAAACCAGTGTCTGATCTATTCCAACAGTTTCTACACAAACTGAAAAATCAGTTTCTTGATCCTTATGTTAGTTATCATTTTGTTTTGTAGTCTAGATTTAAGTATTATAATTTAATTAGGGGGAAGACTATGCTGCCCCTATAAAAATGGGATTTTTGGGGAGTTACATCTGTATAACGAGGTTATATAGTGTATCTGTATATCTCATTATACAGCTGTAACTGTCTCCCCAAAAATCCCATTTTTATAGGGGCAGCATAGTCTTCCCCCTAATTAAATTTTTTTCAAAAAATTTTTTTTCACTCTTGTACCAGGGATTGGAGACACTTATCTGTATCTGTAAATGATCCAACAAGATTTATCTCTTTAATTATTATAATATATTAGAATCTGTGATTATATCATTTTATAAATACCTATCTACATTTGGACATCCAGTGACATAAAAATGGTAGGTTTATCTATATTATCTTCACTCCAAAATTAAATGCACATATGAAGAAAAGATTTGACTGGAAAATATCAAGAGATTTACAGTTATTGCTGACTTTATTATTTCTGTGTCTGCACATATACAGAAAAGATCCAACTGAAACTTATCAAGATTTCCGGAGTATTTTCTGATGTCATTATTACTTGTTACAGTAATAACGATATCAGAACAACAACACACAGCACAATTTTTGACCAGCAAAATAATTATTTAGCACATTCTGCACAGTCTGTTCCATCTGTCTTTGTAAATCTCATCTGTCTTTTTGAAGATGTGAAAGACAAGCACCCTGCTACACTGTAACATAATTTTCATAAATTCATAATACCCAAACCCATTTATAAGATTAACTCTCTAATATATATTGGCAAAAAAAGCAATACAAGTCTGAGGTACCCAAAAGGAACTCCAGTCGATCTTACATTAAATTATTTTGTAAGTGCAGTTACACTGCAGTCACTATACAGTTCTCCATTGGTATCCATGCCACCAAAGATTAGGCAAAGGGTTACGTAGCCACATTTCTCTGACTTTTTATTAGGAGTATAGGAATCATCCTCTATCTTCTCTATCTTCTCTGTACCAAGTTCACGGTCTAGTTTTGAGTGTTCCATCCTTATTTTCCATGGGAAAAGACACATTGAATGATCTAATCGTGCTGCAGGGCTTGGAGAATCAAACTTCACCCGTGTCCAGGTATAGTTTCCTACACAAAGGTATAGAAATATAAAATTACCAGAATAAGAGTATTCGTCCACAAAAAAAAAAAAAAAAAAAAAAACCACACACTTAACCACTGGCCACTTAAACCCCCTTAATAACCAGACCAATTTTCAGCTTTTGGTGCTCTCACATTTTGAATGACAATTACTCAATCATGCAACACTGTATCTATATGAAATTTTTGTTCTTTTTTTCACACAAATAGAGTTTTTTTTGGTGGTATTTAATCACCGCTGGGTTCTTTATTTTTTGCGCTATAAAAGAAAAAAGACCAAAAAATCTGTAAAAAAAATGCATTTTACTTCGTTTCTGTTATAAAATTTTACAAATTAGTAATTTTTCTTCATATATTTTGGCCAAAATTTATACCTATCTTTGGTAAAAATAACCCAAATCGGTGGATATTATTTGGTCTATGTGAAAGTTATAGAGTCCAAAATCTATGGTGCCAATATCTGAAAATTGATCACACCTGAAGTACTGACGGCCTATCTAATTTCTTGAGACCCTAACATGCCAGAAAAGTACAAATACCCCCCAAATTACCCCTTTTTTGAAAGAAGACATTCCAAGGTATTTAGAAAGATGCATGGTGAGTTTTTTGAAGTTGTCATTTTTTCCCACAATTCTTTGCAAAATCAAGTTTTTTTTTTTTTTTTTTTTTTTTTTTTTTTTTCACAAAATTGTCATATTAGCAGGTTATTTCTCACACGCAGCATATGCATACCACAAATTACACCCCAAAACACATTCTGTTATTACTCCCGAGTACGGCGATGCCACATGTGTGAGACTTTTACACAGCGTGGCCACATACAGAGGCCCAACATGCACGGAGCACCTTCAGGCGTTCTGGAGCACCCAGGCCAATTCTGACATTTCTCTCCTGTAAAAATGTAAAAATGTAAAAATCATCATTTATTTGCTAGAAAAGACCCTAGAGAATACAATGGCAGTCATTGCAACTTTTTATCTTGCACGGTATTTGCGCAGCAATTTTTCGAACGCATTTTTTTTTTGGATAATGTGAAAGATGAAATTACGCTGAGTAAATAGATACCCAACATGTCACCTTTCAAAATTGCACAAGCTTGTGGAATGGCGCCAAACTTCGCTACTTAAAAATCCCCATAGGCGACGCTTTAAAATCTTTTACTGGTTACATGTTTTGAGTTACAGAGGAGGTCTAAGGCCAAAATTATTGCTCTCGCTCTACCGATCGCAGGGATACCTCACGTGTGGTTTGAACACCGTTTTCATATGTGGGCGGGACTTACGTATGCCTTTGCTTCTGCATGCGATCACACGGGGACAGGGGTGCTTTAAATTTTTTTTTTTTTTTTTTTTTATTGTTCATTTTACTTTATTTATTTTAGTTTGATGCTTTTTTTCCCCCAAAAAATGTTTTTGATCACTTTTATTCCTATTACAAGGGATGTAAACATCCCTTGTAATAGGAATATGGCATGACAGGTCCTCTTTACAGTGAGATATGGGGTCAATAAGACCCCACATCTCACCTCTAGGCTGGGAAGCCTGAAATAAAAAAAAAAAAAAAAAAAAAAGATCCTGGCTTCGATTGTAGCGGTGAATTGGTAGAAGCACCGGAGGGCAGTGGGAGGGGGGGACATCCCCTCTCACCTCCTGTAAGAACGATCAAGCAGTGGAACAGCCACTATGATTGTTCTTATGGTGTAGGGAATCGCCGGCTGAAAAAGCGGATATCTGAATGATGCCTGTAGCTGCACCCATCATTCAGATATCCCCGCACAAAGTCAAGGACGTTGTATGACAGCCGGCGATCGGGAAGTGGTTAAAAAGCTTTTTTCTTTTTTTTTTTTTTTTTTTAACACAAAGTTGTCCATTTATACAATATTTCTAACACATAGCATGTACATACCAAAAATGACACCCCAAAATAGATTCTCCTACTCCTCCTGAGTACGGCGATACCACATGTGTGAGACTTCCACAGCCTGGCCACATACAGAGGCTGGGTATGGCCGGGTATGTCTGAGTATGGCAGGGTATGTCTGAGTATGGCAGGGTATGTCTGAGTATGGCAGGGTATGTCTGAGTATGGCAGGGTATGTCTGAGTATGGCAGGGTATGTCTGAGTATGGCAGGGTATGTCTGAGTATGGCAGGGTATGTCTGAGTATGGCAGGGTATGTCTGAGTATGGCAGGGTATGTCTGAGTATGGCAGGGTATGTCTGAGTATGGCCGAGTATGACTGGGTATCACCGAGTATTGCGGGGTATTGCAGAGTATTGCTGAGTATTGCTGAGTATGGCTGAGCATGGCTGGTGTGACAGCAGGCAGATAAAATCACCTGGTTGCATCCAGGATGGAAAATATGTATGCCCTAGGTTCAGGCTTTATGCTGACTTATACCACTAGGGGGGGTTCTGGGAGTCCTGCAGGGGAAGAGTTATGAGCCCAGCTGAAGTAAGTGGGCTATTAAGACCTATACAAAAAACCCTAGAATGCTTAGGGAGATGCTCCATCCTGGAACCAGTTCTGTGTGTATAGACTGGGGAGTGTGGTATCTGTCCTGTGCGGTGAGTTAACGCCTGTGTGGCAAACTTCTAAAAGAGAGATAGGGACTGGGGCAGCACAAGGCTGCACCCAGTTGTTAGATTGGGAATCTACGTGTGTAGTAAGCGGTCAAACTGACCAGGATTTCTTTTCATGTTTCTTTTTGTTTTGCTGTTATATTCTTCACTGCATATAGCATAAATAAACCGCACCTTCGTTTTTTTTTTTTCACCTGCAACGCTGTCTGCTGTGCCTGATTTTGTGTGGTAAACCCATCCAGGGGGTCACACACACCCACTGTCAAGCTAACCCCCTCATAGTTGGTGGAGACACCGGGGCAGTTTTTTTTTAAGGCCTGCATGGAGGAGATACTGAGGCAACTGGCTCTAGCAAATGCAAATCAGCAGCAGACAAATGCGGGTTTGCAAAAGAGCCTTGCAGCTCAACAACAGAGCCTCGCAGCCCAGCAGCAGACAAATACAACTTTGCAGTAGAGTCTGGAAGCTCAGCAGAAAGCTCACCAGCAGAGTCTGGAGGCTCAGCAGCAAGCTCACCTGCAGAGTCTTGAAGCTCAGCAAAAATCTGAGGCCCCGCTTCACAGACCTGTTACAAAAGCAAGAGCAGAGACTCCAACAACAAATGGAGACATTAATGCAGCCACGTCCGCAGACCAATGAGGCAAATGGTTCCTCTAATACTGCATCCTTTGGTGTGAGCCATTTACTGACAAAAATGACTGGAGAGGATGATCAGGAGGTGTTTTTGACCACATTTGAAAGGACTGCTGAAAGGGAAAAGTGGGCTGGATTGGTGGCCCCTCTGTTAACGGAGGAATCGCATAAATCCTATTATGACCTAGAGCCTGACCAAGCAAAAGGCTATATGGTGCTAAAAATTGAAATATTGGCATGGCTGGGTGTCACCCTGGCCGTCCGGGCTCAGCGTGTACAGTACCTGACCGCGAGATTGTGTTTCCAGCGCGATACCTTCGCGCTGGTTCTCGGCGACAGGGTACTGTGCATGTCGCGCTGGCTCACTACTGATCGGGAAAGGAAACCTTTGTTTTCCTATCACGATGAGTGACAGGCAGTGCTGACAGCTGTCTGGTATGAATCCTGAGGGGGAACGCCACGCCAAATTTTAAATGAAAAAATTGGTGTGGGTTCCCCCCCAGGGGCATACCAGGCCCTTAGGTCTGGCATGGATTGTAAGGGGAACCCCACGCCAAAAAATCAGCATGGGGGTCCCCCCAAAATCCATACCAGACCCTTATCCGAGCATGCAGCCCAGCCGGCCAGAAAAGTGGGTGGGGACGAGCGAGTGCCCCCCCCTCCTGAGCCGTACCAGGCCGCATGCCCTCATCATGGGGGATGGGTGCCTTGGGGGAAAGGGGGCGCCCTGCGGCCCCCCACCCCAAAGCAACTTGTCCCCATGTTGATGAGGACAAGGGCCTCTTCCCGACAACCCTGGCCGTTGGTTGTCGGGGTCTGCGGGCGGAGGGGCTTATCGGAATCCGGGAGCCCCCTTTAATAAGGGGGCCCCCAGATCCCGGCCCCCCACCCTATGTGAATGAGTATGGGGTACATGGTACCCCTACCCATTCACCTAGGGAAAAGTGTCAATAAAAAAAAAAAAAAAAAACAGTACACAGGTTTTAAGAGTAATTTATTAGGCAGCCTCTTGTCAGGAAGAGGCCCTTGTCCTCATCAACATGGGGACAAGGTGCTGTGGGGTGGGGGGGCCCGCACGTGTATTCTTATGCTCTACTATATTATTCTGTATACATTTGGTAACATGCAGGATATTTGGTCACAAATGTGGTCTATTCACCAGACATTACTATGATGCAGTCACATGCAACAAACTGTCTCATGATTTTTTATTATGGTACCATTATGACTATAATATGCTGCTATGCCATCATGCTGTTTTATGACGTTTTATTACTATGCATCCTACTATGAAATAAAGTTTCCCTGGTTTACTACACTTTACTGTTTACAAATTGTTACTATGCAATACGATGTGGTCGCATACATGGTGCATTCATTAGATATTCTAACCAGTATTATGTTGTGTTACCTTCCCAGCTGCATGCCTCATTTAAAGTCCCAAACCCCTTTTTCCCTTTTTTTTTTTGTATACATTTTGGGGATGGAGGCACATTTCTTTAAATGTCCTCATATAAAGTCCCAATTAGTTCGTTTTCTCTTTTTCGAGATTGACACAATATCACGGTCACCTACTGTACATAACTGGACTTTCCGGCTTGGAAAACCCCCCAGGTCTCAAATGTATGATCTCATTCACCTGAGCAGGAAGTGGCTGCAGCCAGAGACTTTGACCGCACCAAACATTGTGGAACGTGTTGTTATGGATCGTTTCCTGAGAGCTCTTCCTACTGCCATCCAAAAGTGGGTAAGCCATGGAGAACCAGAAACTGCAGATAAGCTTGTGGATCCGGTTGAGAGGTTCTTGGCTACAGAGAACCTGACCACCTCTTCCAGGGACTCACGGACTTTCCACCCTAAGACCAGACCATTCCCAGTGGTGGGTAAGATGACTCCAAGGGGTGAGGGTGGAGAGAGTGAGAGGGTGGGGGTTCAACCGAATGTCTGGCGGGAGCAGCCCTGGAAGCCCAGGCCGCAAGAGGCAACGAAAAAGATTATTTGCTACCTCTGCCGGCAAGAGGGACATATTGCAGCCAATTGCCCAGTTGTGGATGAACCTATGCAATGTGACTTTGTAAGGGACAGACGTCAGTCGCTGTTTGCAACAGTTGCATGCACTGCCATTCGGGGACCTGAGAAACATTTATGTAAAATGTGTATTAATGGTAGAAATGTTTATGTGTTGCTGGATTCAGGTAGCCTGGTGACATTGATAAAAGCTGAATTAGTCACTACAGAGGTCTCTGGGAATAAAAAGGTGGCTGTTATTTGTGTGCATGGGGACACTCGAGAATCTTATAACTTTAGTGTTTTTTGAGACCCACAAAAGTAACCTCTCTCATCAGGTGGGGTTAGTGTCTCACTTACCACATGATGCTATTGTGGGAAGGGATTTTCCAAAGTTCTGGGAGCTCTGGGATTGTCCTGAGCCCCCCCCACTGGTGCCCCTATAGACCAGGAAGATGATGACCAGAATTCCTTTGAGAGTGGTGAGGACTCTCCAGAATTTCCCTTGTCAGTATTGGCGGGGGAAACTCGAGAAACTGGGGAGGAGCCAACATCCTCAGATGAAAACATGCCGTCTGTGGAGTTTTCGAATCTCGAGGTTCACAAGGAAAATTTTGCCACAGAACAGTTAAAAGACCCCACCCTAATAAAGGCACTGGAAAATGTGGTGAAAATAGATAGCGAGTTAGTAAACCCAGATAAGACTTGCACTTACCCGTACTTCACTGTGGAAAGGGACCTGCTGTATCGAGTGGCTCAAAGGGCAGAAGAAACCATTGAGCAACTTGTGGTGCCCAAACCTTACAGGAAGTTGGTGTTAGAATTGGCCCACGGGCACATTCTTGGAGGTCATCTGGGGACAGAGAAAACCAGAGAGTATTGCAGAGATTCTATTGACCTGGGGTCATGAAGGAAACAGATAATAATTGTCAGAAGTCAGCACCTATGCCACATTTCCGTAACCCGCTGGTACCTCTTCCTATCATTGAGGTCCCCTTTGAGAGGATCGCAATGGATTTGGTAGGTCCAATAATGAAGTCCGCTAGGGGGCATCAGTACATTTTGGTTATATTGGACTACTCCACCCGTTATCCGGAAGCGATTCCTCTTCGAAATACCCCGGTCAAAACCATAGCCAAAGAGCTATTTCTTGTTTTTAGCCGCATGGGTATTTGTAAGGAACTGCTTACGGACCAAGGTACACCCTTTATGTCCCGGGTTATGAAAGAACTATGCAAGTTATTCAATGTGACACAATTACGTACGTCTGTGTATCACCCCCAAACAGAGGGGTTGGTTGAAAGATTCAACAAAACCCTAAAATAAATGTTTAAGAAGGTGGTGGATAGCGATGGAAAGAATTGGGACTGTCTAATACCCTATTTGATCTTTGCCATTAGGGAGGTACCCCAATCCTCTACGGGTTTTTCACCCTTCAAGTTACTCTATAGGAGACACCCAAGGGGGCTGCTGGATATCGCCAAGGAAACTTGGGGAAATGAGAGTTCTCCCCACAGGAGTGTGATTGAGCATGTCACCCTGATGCAAGATAGAAGTGCACAGGTAATGCCAATCGTAAAGGAACATTTGGCCCAAGCGCAGTTAGCACAGCAGAGAGTGTACAATCGTGGGCCAAGACCCGTACTTTTTCCCTGGGGGATAGGGTATTGGTGCTAGTCCCTACGGTTGAAAGCAAATTCAAATGGCAAGGTCCCTACGAAATCATTGAAAAAGTGAGTGAGGTGAACTACAGGGTCAGACAGCCAGGAAGGCGAAAGCCAGAACAGATATATCACATCAATCTGCTGAAAGCCTGGAGGGATAGGGAATCCCTAGTCGCAGAGACTGTCACCGGCCCAGTCTGATTGCTTAGTTCCTGAGGTTGGAATCGCAGTCACCTTATCGAAACCCCAACAACAGGAGGTTAAAGAGTTTGTACTTCGCAAAGAGATTTTCTCTGAGCTGCTGGGAGTAACATCTGGCATAGAGCATGACATTATCACCCCGCCAGGAGAAAAGGTAAAACTAAAACCTTATAGAATACCAGAGGCCCGACGGGAGGCAATACGTGGGGAGGTTCAAAGGAGAAAACTGCGTTTGTAACCCAGATGGGGCGTTCCAATACAAGAGAATGCCATTTGGGTTACAGAATGCACCGGCAACATTCCAGTGGAAAATGGACAAGATTCTGAGGCCCCATCAGAAGTATGCTGCAGCTTACCTGGATGATGTGATTATCCATAGCACAGATTGGGTCTCACATCTGCCAAAAGTGCAAGCAGTCTTAGACTCTATCCGGGAAGCTGGGTTTATGGCCAATCCAAAGAAGTGTACCATTGGACAGGAGGCGGCCAAATATCTTGGGTACACTATTGGGAGGGGAGTGATAAAGCCCCAAGTCAATAAAGTCGAGGCCATACAGAGTTGGCCATGTCCCAACAGCAAGAAGCAGGTACGAGCCTTTCTGGGAATCGCTGGCTATTATCGACGATTCATTCCCCATTTTGCTTCTCAGGCTGTGCCCCTCACCAACCTGGCAAAAGGAAAAGAGTCTGTCATGGTTAAATGGTCCCCAGAGGCTGAAGCAGCATTCCAGTCATTAAAAACAGCCTTATGTAGCCAGCCAGTGTTGTACTCACCAGACTTCTCTAAGGACTTTGTTGTACAAACTGATGCATCAGACGTTGGGTTGGGAGCAGTGTTGTCCCAGGTCTGGAACGGGGAAGAGCACCCAGTCATTTACCTCCAGCAGGAAATTGAAGTCCCATAAAGTAAATTACGCCACGATTGAGAAGGAGTGGTTAGCGGTGAAGTGGGCTTTAGAGTCCCTTCGGTACTATCTGCTAGGTAGGCACTTTGACCTGGTTACTGATCACGCTCCTTTAAAGTGGGTGGCTCAAAACAAGGAGACCAATAGAAGGATAAATAGGTGGTTCCTGGCCCTACAGGAATTCAACTTCACAGTAAAGCATCGCCCTGGTGTTAAAATGGGGAATGTGGATGCTTTGTCTCGAGTACATGCGTGCCTGACTGCGTGTGTTCCAACCCCAAGGTTGAAACAAGAGGGGGGGGTATGTGACAGCAGGCGGGTAAAATCACCTGGTTGCATCCAGGATGGAAAATATGTATGCCCTAGGTTCAGTCTTTATGCTATACTACTAGGGGGAGTGCTGGGAGTCCTGCAGGGGAAGAGTTAATGAGCCCAGCTGAAGTAAGTGGGCTCATTAAGACCTATACAAAAAACCCTAGAATGCTTAGGGAGATGCTCCATCCTGGAACCAGTTCTGTGTGTATAGACTGGGGAGTGTGGTATCTGTCCTGTGCAGTGAGTTAACGCCTGTGTGGCAAACTTCTAAAAGAGAGATAGGGACTGGGGCAGCACAAGGCTACACCCAGTTGTTAGATAGGAAATCTACGTGTGTAGTAAGCGGTCAAACTGACCAGGATTTCTTTTCATGTTTCTTTTTGTTTTGCTGTTATATTTTTCACTGCATATAGCATAAATAAACTGCACCTTTGTTTTTCACCTGCAACACTGTCTGCTGTGCCTGATTTTGTGTGGTGGACCCATCCAGGGGTTCACACACACCCGCTGCAGAGCTAACCCAGAGATGGGAGGTACAGAGAGGGGAGGAGAGGAACCGGCGGCATGAGATGACGCTGGTTTGTTTACATGTGATCGCTCTATCATCTGAAATTCCGACCGGGTGTATGCTCCATCGTACTTTTGCTGGTGGAATTCCCGCCAGCAAAAGATTGAGAGCAGGTTCTCTATTTTCCCGTCGGAGAAAGTTCCTATTTGAAATTCCGTTCATCTGTATGCAATTTCGATGCGCAAAAAAACAATGCATGCTCAGAATCAAGTACGAGACGGAAGCGCTCGGTCTGGTAAAACAAGCGTTCGTAATGGAGATCGCACATTCGTCACGCTGTAAATTTTTGGATCTTTTAATGCAGCGCATTCTCTATTATCTCTTGTGATCTCCTTAATAATATTTTTAGAGCCAGATCTCCATAATAATGTTTCGAATTTTTTTTTATAGTGTTTTTTTTTTTCCTTTTTTTTATTTAAATCAAGATCTTTTTTTTTTGCCCTCACTTTAGTCTGGTCTTCCAGAAAACGCATTTTGTTGTAGTACCACAGACTGGGTACAGACAAGTCCTCTGCTGCTGCTCCTGACCTCTGGGTTGCCAGGACCTTATTACGCTCCTTTTTGTATGTGCTCCTCAAGCTACCAAAAAATCACTGTCTGCGTTGGGGACCTCCATCTTCACAAATTCCAGCAGTTTCTCCAGCGCTGCCTTCCTAGCTGGTCGGTTATAGTATAAATGATGTTTGACTTGCCACAAACTGGGCATCATCTATAAACTGGCTCATAAACTCTGGCTTTTTGAATAGATTCATTATTTCTGCAAGAAAAAAACAAGAGAAAATCCCTAATGTCAGGCTAAACTCTCATAATCTTATCACAATAAAAGCCTCAATCTAGAAGAAGTATAGGCCACTGATGCCCCAAGTTAAAATGTTACCTTTGTTCTCACGATTGGCACTTCCTCCACTCACAGATCATACGTCCGACGCACGCACGTTACGCTTTATATACACAGCGCATGCGTGAAACTCCACATGCATCGCCTGCACCTGACGTTCTTTCTAGAATATTCCCCACCCCTTCTCTTTCGGCGCAGTGGGAGAGGACATGGCGGAGACACAGCAGGTGCATAATTCCAGTAACGACGAGGAAAGCCCGGAGCCCCAAATGTCCCGATCCCGGAGGAGATTTAAGGCCTCAAATATGGCCTTTGTAGAGATGGTGGAGATGGTGGACATCTTGAAGAGGGCCGGCTATGACGGGAAGTATGGACCTTACCTAAACCAAAATGTGAGAAAGGCCAAGATCATGTCTAAAGTTGTGAGAAGTCTGCACAGGAATTTTGGGGTACGACGATCCAAGGAGCAACTGAGGAAACGCTGGTCAGACCTGAAATTGAGGGAGCAGGATTAATACAGAAGGATCAAGAAAGTGCTTCTAAAAAGTAAGTAGTTGTCCTGTGTTATTATTATTATTATTATTATTATTATTATTATTATTATTATTACTTACATGCTGCTCCATGTGCTTTTCTTTACTGTTGTACAGTTTAAAATGGCAACTTTCAGGCTCGTGGGCACAGTAATTGGTCGTAGTAAACATCGTTTGTTCGCCCACTAATAATACAATGATTTTTGCAGATACAGGGTTAACTACATTTGGTCGTGCCTATTTGTATTAAAATAAGTTTAGTACATTGTTGTCTAGATGTGTTTGTAACTAGAATGAAATGCAAACTTGATTCAGTGTAATGTAAGGAGAGGACACTCTGTTTACACATCTGGACGCAGGAGCACTAGTGTGGGACACCAGAACAAACTTTTTTGGGTGTCCCACAGGGATGCTTCAGGGGATACTAGGGGTGTTTCCATGTCTGAATATTGTCCAAAAAAGGTAAGTATTCCAGCTTTGGTAAGGGAAAAAATCATGTATTCAACTTGGAACTCTGCCAAAACTTGTACCACATTTCCAAACAATGTTTCATATTCCTATTTCTCAAATATCTGTGTGCCAAGTATACATTTTGTTTAATTCTCATAGGGGAGAAAAGGCTCGGGACATCAGAGGACACCAGGGACCCCCCACCTACTAAAGAAGGGGAAATCAGCACACAACCAGAGGATGTGGAGGAAGGAGAGGTGGTTGAAATAGTGACCACAACAGGTGAGTGTCTGAGACCAAAGCTTCAGGTAATAGATGTATGCCTGCATATTTATAATACAGTACATGGTATGTTTTTTGATTTTAGGTGATGTGCATGTTGTGGAAGAAGATTCGCATTTCACAAGTGAACGTGCACAAATGCTAATCCAGGACATAATGCTGTGTAGTCGGGATTTAGACATCATCAAGCAAAAAACCAATGATGTTGAACAAAAACTGAAGAACATGATTGATGTATGAGAATGGAAATAACAACAAAATTACACCATTTTATATTTTTTTGGAGAAATTTCCTAAAGTTTTAATACATTTTAAAAGCCAAATTTTGAAGATGCACAGTGTGTCAACGTGCTATCTGCCATCATGGGAAATCAATGTATGCGTTTTGTGGGCGCAACCTCTTCCTCGCAACTCAAGTAGCTGAGAGGAAGGGGTTGCACCCCCAATACATGTCCTTTGATCCCCCATGATGGGAGCTAGCACATGTTGACATTAGGCATGGGATCAGGAGGGAAATCCCCATTTTGAATCCCAATTTTAGTGCATCTTCAAAATTTGTCTTTTACAGGGGTGACATAACCCCATCTGATGAAGGCAAGATCAACACAGTTTTGACATATTCATGTCTGATATTGCCTTCACTTTTTGTACATTGAACTTTGTAAGTTCCAGAGTTGTGTATGTTATGGTTTGAAACCTGCCTGTTAAAGCAAAATATAAAACTAAAAATGTCAAACTTAATTAAACAAAGATGTATTTTTGGTGGAAAAATGTTTTACAACGCACATGTGAATGTGCACAGAGTAAAAGTTTTTAGACTCAACAATGTGTGGCTTCTTCTTTCAATGCATAATACCAGTTTTTGTATTAAGTCGGTGTTGACAGTGACAATGGGGGTTATTTGAATCAATAGTTTTTTATTGAAATATTTTTGCATATTTTTACAAAAGCAAAACATATGGATAGAAAAAAAAAATTAGCAAAAAAGTAGAAAATCACTTAGACATTACTTTCTTCAATTTAAGTTACGAATCAGATGTAAGTAGGATACCCATAGTTAAACAACTTAAAATTGAGTTTCATACCATCAACTGTACTCTCATGTAAGAGCCATACTATGTACCAGGGTGAGGGGTATCGCTCCCTCTCCCAAGCACCCCAACAGGGAACAATCTGTGCCCAGGGAGAGAGCCACACCCCCCCATTGTTCCCTATTGTGCAATGTCCTCAAAAAAGTAGGTATCTTGGTGTCAGTCCAAGTGTTAAGATAACAGTGTTTAAGATAAGTAATAAAAAAAATAATGAAAATAATAGTAAAAAATAAACATAAATTTAGAGTAGAAAAACACACTCACAGTCATAACGTTCTTTCCCTTTGGGTATTGTAATAAGGCGTATAATTAAGTTGTTTAATTTTTATGTGTTTTTGCATACCAGTTTATCCATTTCACCCAAGTCATATTGGCTTTGTTATGGTTGTTTTGGATTGAGGCATATATCATCTCATACGCTGCATGAGTGTTGGTTGTGTTTATTGCCTCTTGAAGAGATGGAGTCTGGTGGTCTCTCCAATGGCGCATTATTGTTAGTCTGGCGGCTAAGAGAATATAGTACAATAGTTCTGGCTCCTCGTGGTATTAAGTCAGTGTCCAGGGATAGAAGTGCTGTGCCTGGCGATATACATATTGTACTATTCATTACTTGAGCAACTGTATCACATATCCCTCTCCAAAAGGGGAGGATCTTAGGGCAGGACCAGAGCATATGATACAATGTTCCCACCGCACCCCAGCCCCTCCAGCAGGTGTTAGGACTCTGTGGATAGAACTTTGCTATTCTGTGGGGGGTTAGATACCATCTGAGAAGGATTTTTTGTGACAATTCCCACAGGTTTACACTCTTTGTTGCAGCGTATGTGATGTGTAACGCCTCCTTCCATTGGTCTAGTGAATAAGATAACCCTAGGTCTTTTTCCCAAGCTATCATATAAGTTGTTTTAAACAATATGTTTTTGTCGTAAATTGTAGAATAATGATATTCCTTTAATCTTGGTCATAGGGTTGGTGTAGTATTGGAGCACTCGCCAAGGTATCTTCAATGATGTATTCATCTTGGTACCTAGTAGGTGTATAATCCTTTGATATGTGTAATATTCAGAGTCAGATAGATTAAATTCTATTTGTAGCGACCTAAATGTTTTAGGTGTCGGGCCAATCAATACATCTGCAATATTGTTTATCCCATTTTCCACCCAATGTGAGATATGTAGATCCGGAATAATGTGGGCTAAGCTTTGGATGGGTAATTCTAATGTTGATGTGGTCAAGTCCGGATTTGAGACCTTTAATAGTGCTGCCCATGCATGAAGAGATGCTACTATAGTGGGAGAGATCCCCAAGTGCTGGATGGTATGTTGCGAGCTAGCCAGAAGAAAGTGATAGAGATTGCCCCCTATAATTTGTATTTACTCCAATTCTTTCCATCTGGTGTTGGGGGAACCATGCTTTAATTTGTGCCAGAACCGAGGCAGTATAATAATCTTTGAGTACTACCAGTCCCACCCCTCCTGCTTTCCTTGTGGCTGTTAGTCCTAAACAAATATAAGAATTGTGGTAGGAGTACCATTTTAAAGGCTGCTAGTCTTCCAGACCAGGATCGTTCAGTTTTAGATAACTTACAATCCAAACTCCAAGACTTATCTAAGAATGATAAGTAATTGGCTTTAAACAAGTCAGTTGTTTTGGGTGTTAACGTGATACCTAGATATTTTATACCGGTGGTGCACCATATATATATATATGGATATAGCTGTTCCATCTTACATTTAATGTTAGGAGGTATATTAATTCCCAAGATATAGGACTTAGTGTCGTTTACCTTATAGTAGGATATACTATTAAATATTTTAAGTGTTTGGTGGATTGAATCCAAGGATGTCTCCACATTTGTGACCATGAGTATGACATCATAAGCAAATAAGCTAATGGTGTGTTCTGAGTTACCGAACTTAAATCCTGTGATTTGAGGATGATGGCAGATGTAACTCGCCAGGGGTTCCATAAGAAGATTAAATATTAATGGTGATAGCGGACACCCCTGTCGAGTTCCATTTGTAATGGTAAATGGATAGTACTCCTGAAGTATATACCTGAGCAGATGGACTGGAATATAGAGCCATAATGGCTGAGAATATGGTACCATTAAATCCAAACCTATCCAATACCTTTGCGACATACCCCCAGTGTATTCTATCAAACGGCTTCTCTGCATCCAGAGATAGGAGCAGAGAAGGCGTTTTTTCAGAATTTGCATGATGTATTACATTAATTAGGCGCCTAGTAGCGTCAGTTGTTTGACGTCCCTTCGTGAAACCAGATTGATCCATATGTATAAGTTGTATAGCATTATATCAATTAGTCTCAGTGCAATTAACTTAGCATATAGTTTTACATCATTATTTAGCAATGATATTGGTGTGAAGTTCTGTGGAATAGATGGTTCTTTCCCAGGTTTAGGCAATGTGATTATAAGCGCCTTTAACATTTCCGATGGGAAGGAGGAGGAAGCAGCTGCAGCATTAAATATAGTGGTCAGATGGGGCGAAAGAATGTGTTTGAATGTTTTGTAGTATTCTCCTATATATCCATCGGGACCTGGGGATTTATTTAAAGGTAGTTTATCAATGGCCTTGGGATATCTCTTGGGTTGTGAAGGGTGAGTTAAGATATAGTAATTGGTCTTTGTTTAAATGGGGTAGAGATACTTTCTCCAGAAAATTGTTTATAGCGTCAGGGGTAGGTTGTATGGTGTGTGGGTCGTCTACTAACCATAATAATGTCTAAATGTGTCAGCAATATCTTGTGGATGATAGTGTTTTTCTTACTGAGTGTATTATGTATGGAATTTTAGATTTGTACCTACAGCCCTTAATGCGTTGTGCTAGAAGTTTCCCGACTCTGTTACCGTTTACATAGTAGTTCATGTTTGATCGTCTGGCAGATTTTTCAAAATTTTCTAGTAGAAGTAAACAGATTATATCTCAATTGGGATAGATGTTTAGCCGTAACGGGTGTAGAGTTTTGTTTATTTATGTTTTATGTTTTCTAAGTTGTGAATTTTAGTCGTGAGATCTAAAATTCTCTGTTGGCACTGCTTCCTCCTCCTTGCTCCTAGTTTGATAAATATACCCCTCATTAATGCCTTATGGGCATTCCAAAGAACAAACTTATCTGTCACTGAATGCTCATTTTCACTAAAGTAATGCACTAAATGTTGTTCTAATATACTTTTTGTATCAGCTTCCTGTAAGAGAGGTGGGTTAGCTCTCCAAATTGGAACAGGGTTGGAAGAGAAAAAGTCCCTTATTGTCAATGTTACCGATGCGTGGTCTGACCATGTGATATCATTGATGGATGCTGAAATTGTTCTGGATAATGTCCATTTGTCTAGTACCATTTGAATAAGTACCATGCGGGTTAGAAAAAAAGGTGAAATCTCTTTCTCCAGCGTGGAAGCATCTCCATGAATCAAATACGTTTTGGCGTTGTATGAATTCTTGGAGTTTTGGGAGCTTTCTGGTAGTATGTGAAGTAGAGTCGAGGTGTGAGTCTGGTATTATATTAAAGTCACCACATACCACCAAAGCCCCTTTTTGATGAGCTTGAATCTTTCGAAAGAGTTTGTTAATCAATCGTATTTGATGAGCGTTTGGAGCGTACATATTCACAATGGTGTACTATGAGGAATTTATGCTGCAAATTAATATTATGTACAGTCTCTGGGGAGCCGTAATTACTTCGTAAGATTGGAAAGATACCGTGTCTCGTATAGCAATAAGAAATAAGAACCCCTCTTATTTTTGAGTCTGTATTAGCAGTAAAAATATGGGGAAATTGCCTGTTTGTGCATTTTGGTGGGGATATACTGCTAAAGTGCGTTTCTTGGGCACATAAAACGTCGCTCTTAAATTGTATAGCTTCATTCCACATTGATTTACGCTTGACAGGGTGATTACGGCCCTTAACATTCATGGAAAGGAAAGTCACTCCCATTTGTACAGCAAAAAAGCAATCATGTGGTATTTTACTTGCATAAGTGTTCTTTTGTAGAAGAAGGGTTCCCTCTTGTGGTCAAGATCGGTATAGAATATGTTTGTAAGGGCTAATGCAGATCTTAAATGGGTAGTACTCACATTGAAAACCTTGCATCTTGCTTTTTCGTTGTGGTCTTGCATATGGTGTAGATGGAGTTTTCGTAGAGATGTTGTCTCGGAGGAAACAGAAGTGAAATCATCCAAAGGCTGTAAAGGAATCTGTAGGTTCCGACTGTGTTGGAAAAACATGATATAAAGAAAAACATAACTGAGTATGAACATAAAAGTTGGAGAAGTAAACGTACTTCGTAAGTGTTGTAACTGAACTGTTTGAACCAAATATGGGTATTGTATACCCGAATGCAGCATTTTGCTGCTCAAGAGTAGTCAGAGGGGTGAGTTCATGAGCCTAGAGAGGCTGTTCCTCCCCAGAACAGTATATAGCATGGATATGCTTTCCAGATGGTCAGTGCTTTTTAGCATTTTTGGCTGTGACCATTTACAGGGTTTACATGTGGGGTGCTCTTAGGGAGAGAAGGTCTGTTGTCAGGCTCTGGAATGATCTGCCATTCTTTTAGCAGGGACAGGCCTTTTTCCAAGGAGTCTATATTGAAGGTGCGGCCTGCCTCGGTGATTGTGATTGGTGGGAAAGCCCCATCTATAGTTGATCTGATGGTTCCTAAGGGCCTTAGTAATTGTGGCGAGATTCCGTCTTTTCTGGAGGGTGTACTGCGACAGATCCGCAAAGAATTGCAGGTTTTGATGTTGCAGGGGGACATCGCAGCCATACATTTTTCCTTCACATGGAAAAAGTGTAGCCGCAATATTACATCCCTTGGTACTTGATCAGGGAGGTATGTGGGTTTGGGCAAGCGATGGATCCTGTTTATGGTCACATCAAGATCTGTGAGATCAGGGAGGATATCTTTAAACAGGGTGATAGTGTAATCACGCAGGTCATTCTGCTGAACTGCTTCTGGGATGCCTCTAATTTTTAAATAGTTTCTTCTGCTTCTGTCTTCTATGTCAGCCATTATGGATTTTAGCCCTTCTATTACCTCCTCTTTCTCATCATGTACATGTACCAAATCATTTATGGTGGATGCAAACTCCCCCATTTTGCATTCAATTGTTCCACCCTTGATTCTACTGCTTGGATGTCTGTATTGAATTTTTGCATGCAGGACATCATGTCAGTTTGAATTGAACTTCTTAGTGATAGTAACATGTCTTTTAAGACAGTGTCCATAACAGGCATGTTGTTCGTTGGGAACACTTCAATGCTATCTGGCAATTCTCTAGTATCTTCCCCTGAGTCGCTGCTGGGACTAGCTGCTGGGATGCATCCAGAGCCATCCATCCTAAATCCTGGCTTTAGCTGGGGTTGTGGGGTGTTAGGGCATGATTGCGGGCTGCGGGGAGACCCACTATTAATGCTAGTTGAGGCCTTTTTAGCTTGGCTGGAGTGTGGGTTCTGGGTTGGGGTGGATGTGCTGCCGGCGCCATCTTGCCTACCTCCATGAGCTTGCCAGGATACAAAGTCCGTCAATTTTTGGGGTCTCCTCGTCTCCTTTCTCGTCATGGTCCCTGATGCTGTAGATCGCTCTGTTTATGGGGAGAAATCCCCCTCTGGAAAGCAGATTAGAGCTGCTGATGGTTCATGGGAAGAGGAGCTCAGCTCTCACACTGCCATCTCCGTTCCCGGCCGGCCACGCCCCCACAATGGGGGTTATTTAGTAAAGCAAAATCCACTCGGCACTACAAGTGATCTAGGAGACAGCTAAAAGAAACACAAGCAGTAAATCAAATTTAAGATTTCATATCAAAATAATTTTTTATTTTATAAAATAATCAAAAATTTGCTGGCATAGCAATGGCCCCCCTACCTGTAAAATGGTCACTTTGAGGGGGCAAGCCAGGACGGCCAGCTTCCATGACCATCATAGTATTTATGTCCTGAATTGCGGCCTCAGGCCCAACTGAGGCCACATAGTTTGGAGCATTTCTCCTTAAAAAATTATGGAGAATACATTACGCTAGCACTATGTGATTGAGTTTATACTCCGCCATATTGATTGCTGTACGGAATAGGCGGAACCGGCTGGCCATTGTACCAAACGCATTTTCCACCACTCTTCTGGCTCGCCAGTGATTAAAAACCCTCTTCTCCAGGGTGAGGGTCCTCTGAGGGAATGGCCTCATCAGATGTTCACCCAGACCAAATGCTTCATCTGCGACAAACACAAATGGGAGTCCTTCCATGTTCTCTTCCGCAGGTGGCAATCCCAAGCCACCACCCTGGAGACGTTGTAGAACTTGGTCTGGGCAAAGATTCCACCATCCGACATCCAGCCATTCTTCCCACATCCACATAGAGAAACTCATATGTCGCCGACACCACCGCCATTAACACTATACTATGAAACCCCTTTATAGTTAAAATAGTATGACCACGAGTGGGGTGGTGGGACAATGTGGACGTGTTTCCCATCAATTGCTCCTCCGCAGTTGGGAAAGTCCCAATGCATGGCAAACTGGGAGGTCACAGTCTGCCTTTCCTGTGGCGTTGAAGGAAACTGTTGAGTCAAACCAGAAAAAAAAATTACTGCTTTTGCAGATAACATTGCAAGCAGATTAGACACAAACATTCTTGGCCAGCATCAGTATAACAGTTATTTTAAGGAGTATTTAAAGACAAAAAGATAAGGTACACTTATCAGATTCCTCACCCCCTCTGATGGCCCATTGTAAATATTTTAGGGGGGGGGGGTTCTAGATGAGTTTGGGACCCCAAAACAAAGCCTCTGGCAATCTGACTGAATTTAAGGACACAAATAACATTTGTACACATTTTAGGAGGTGTTTAGGGTAAAGCAATACTGTGGAGCTGACAAAATACATTGTTAAGTGATTAGGCTAGGTGTATATGGGCCCAGGATAGCATGCTGGGGAGGTTAGTGAAGGGAAATATGCATTAAGGACAAAAAAGGAGCATTAAAAACTTCCAGTATGCATGAGGACAAAGAGGACATTCACGGCATATTACAATCATGGTAATTATGGAATGATGAAATAAATACAATACATTAGGAAACATTAAATACATAGAATGTGATGTTAAAGGAGAAAACTTACCCTAATATAGTCCTTCTGCAGGACCTGTATGATGGCAGAACAGGTCTCTGGAATAATGATCCCCAGAGCCTGGGGGGAGATGCCTGTTGAGAACTTGAGGTCCTGCAGACTTCTCCCTGTTGCCAAGTACCGCAACATGGCGACTAGCCTCTGCTCGGGAGTGATGGCTTGCCGCCTGCAGGTGTCCTGCTTCATAATATAAGGGGACAGCAAAGCCAACAGACGGTGAAAAACTGGGTTCGTCATCTGGAGAAAATTCCTGAAATCATCAGGATTATTCTCCTGGATCTCCCTCAACAAAGGCATATGACAGAATTGGTCACGCTGGAGCAACCAATTCTTGGTCCATGAACTCCTCCCCACCCTGTTCATGGACTGGGCTTGGGTCAAAGCAAGAACCCCAACACCAAGCCCCGCCTAGCACGAACTCTACGAGTTCAGAAACGAGCGGACAAGAATGCACTGAAAAACAAATACGTACTATAATAATAAAACGCACTGAAACACAGATGCAAACTGACTACACGCACTGAAGAACAGATATGAACCTACAAGCAAAGACTGAAGAGCAGTTAATGATCTGAAAAGCACGAGGCTGAAAAGCGCAAATCATCTCTCACCAAACTTCTACTAACACGAGATAAACTTGATATTAGCAGAAGGAGCCCAAAGGATGGCACGCTTCGTATGGAACTTCCCTTTTATAGTGCCATGGTACGTGTTGTAAGTCACTGCGTTCTTAATGGTCGAAAGTTCAGAGAACTTTTGTGTGAACGTGTGTATGCAAGACAAGCTTGAGCGGAATTACGTCCGAAAAACCATCCAAGGTATTTCTGATGAGAATTCTGATCGTGTGTACGCGGCATAACAAGAGGTCTCCATGGCTGAGGTAGAATATGTCAAAAATCCCTCCTCCTCTAATTATAGAGTATGGAAAAAGGCTATGAGACAGCTTGACTTATTGCTTGTTAAAAAAAACAAAAAAAAGTTGCTGTATCAACAATGATTGTTTGAATTTGGGGACAAAAACAGCAGAATACTAGCTTTATTTAGCGAGGGTAGAAGCCCTACGTCATCCATTTCTTGTGTATATGATAGTACCCAGACACTCCAAACCACACTTGAGGAGATTACACAGGCCTTTACTGCATTTTATACCCAACTATAGGTCTAGGGCTACATACAGTATATGCAAGAAGCTCTCCTTGGAAAATATACACCTAACTGTTCTGGCAGAGGAGGATGCCAAGAGTCTAGATCTACCTATCATGGGGGGAGGAAATTGATGCTGCTATGGCTTTTTTTTGCAGCTAATAAAACTCCAGGGTTAGATGGATACTCGATTGAATGGTACCCAAAATATGCTGCGTATCTTCCACCGAGATTGTTGTCTGTGTATTGTGAGGCGCAGGAGTCTGGAATTCTTCTGGATTCTATGTGGGAAGCACTGATGGTACTGATACCAAAGCCAAATAAGGATCCCAGGCATTGTGAGTCCCATTTCGCTGATTAATGTTAATGCAAAAATCCTGGCAAAAGTCTTGGCTCGCAGATTGAATTTGATTATTCCTACCATTATTGTTCCAGATCAAACAGGATTTATACCTGGTCGCTTCAAGGCCATAAATCTCCATAGATTATTTACCAATCTTCAGGTTCCATCTGAGGGTCCTGACAGTAGGATTGTGGTTTCACTAGATATGCATAAAGCATTCGATTCTATTGACTTCCCTTACCTAATTGCGATCCTTAGACAGCTGGGGTTTGTTAATACATTCATAACCTTGGTTAAATTACTTTATACTCATCCAACTGCTCATTTACGGGTCCATAACTATATCACAGACACAATTCCAAGTACTGTGTACACAGGCCTATCAGGAAGGCTTGATAGTTAAAGACACTTTAGATTACTCGATTAATCCTTTTCCTCGTGCAATGACATTTTATACCCTTCCTAAAGTCCATAAGTATTTTGCGCCCACCTGGCAGGCCTATAATCTCTGGCATTGGGTCTTTAACAGAGAACGCCAGTAGGTTCGTCAATTCTATTCTCCTTCCCCATGTCACACGTCTACTTTTCATATATAAAAGATATGCCTGACATGTTAAAACAAGTAGAGGGGAGGGGTGTGGCCTGGACATGGCTGAGTGAAGTCGCAACTTGAGAGAGCTCCCAACCGGCCTTACCTTTCCCGGCTAATTCAACCCCCTAACACCGGTATGCTATCGGCAAAATGGAACAGAATAAGAGCATCTACCCGGGCGACCTGCTCCAGCACTTCCAAGGGCGCAATACAGCAGTACTTTTCACAACTCCAGAAACTCTCCCCAGGCGCGAGAGTGGCGGCTCCACGTAGCTCCCCACAGGAGGCCCAGACATGAGGCCTCCATCTCCTGGCCCCTCGGCTACACCAGACTGCTTCCCGGAGACTCTGGCGGCCTTCTAGCCACAGATGTCTCCCAACCCACAACCAACGGGCGTGAGCCAACTAGACCAAGATATTCGGTCTCTACTGCAGGCACTCCCCACAAGGATGGACATTGAAGCTCTGATCCTCAGGTTGGAGGAAACCCACAGTCGAGACATCCAGGAGGTGCGGTAAGACTTGACTACACTCACCGATAGAGTAGCAACAGGGGAAGCGTCCCTCTCTATCCTGACAAGCCGGGTGTCGGCCCTGGAGCAGTCCCGAGACACTCAATGTGACATGACCATCGCACTCTAGCTTAATTTCGAGGATATCGAGGACAGGAGCCGCTGCAACAACCTGCGGCTCTGAGGTCTTCCAGAAGCCACAGGCGCGGAGAACCTTAGAGACACGGTCGTAGCGATCTTCCGCGGGGTCTTGGAGACCCCCTCTGCAATGATAGAAATTGACAGAGTGCACAGAGCCCTAGGCCCCAAGTCTCCAGACACCGCCAGATCATGAGATGTGGTGTCCAGACTGCACCGCCACACTCAGAAGGAGGACATACTGCAGAATGCCTGGGAACAGGGAGACGTGGAGTTTAATGGGGCGCTCATCTGGATCCTACCCAATCTCTCCATGGTGACACTAAGACGCAGAGCACTTCTACGCCCTATCCTGGAGCTGGCAAAACAATGAGGATGTACCTATCATTGGGGATACCCGCTGGCAGTTACCTTCAGGAAGGATACATCCTCCTTCACTCTGCACATGTCAGCGGAGCTGCCGGCGTTGTTTTCCTTCCACGGACCCCATACAGGTACGGGCTGGCTCTTGTACATCCCGCGTCCCACCGGCAGACCGGGCCTATCTACATACTGAGGCCCGCCACATGCCCGACCGCAAAGATCCAGTAGAAGATCCCGGGCGCCCTCTGGAGAAAGAGCACGTGAGTCCTGAGCTGGGTGCCATGTTTAATGTTCTTCCCCCCTGTCCGAGTGTGTCCCCATTGCCAACGAATTTTGTGAGCAGCCCACTGCTTGCCATTAACAGTTGCTGTGTTACAGGCCCTGCTCCTCAAGTCCCCCCCTCTCCTCCCTGGCTGTGGACTTTGCCCCCCCAATGGCGGAACTTCCCACACTGTACATGGACACCTGCAACCCTGAAAACCCAAACAGCAACATGCCCCACATCTGCCTGTGGACTATCAGATGTGCACCCATTTCCCACAAACACAGTGGAGTGAACTGTTGGAAGGGGTTTTTGCTCCCTAATGTTTTACCCTGGCCGCTGAGGAGACGTAGCCTCCAGGCAGGAGACAGGATTCCTGAACTTGCAAGCTGCATCTGCTCCACTGTATGTCAGAAATCATATCTGCTGTACTAATGCTCAGTGTTGCTCCTTAATCCAGAAGCGCAGGTCTTTGTACCCTAATGTTTTATGTTTTGCCTATACATGCAGAATAGCAAGATGATACCTAACAAGTTGTGTACAGGGCATATGCATACATTATAGGCAGGTTGCACAGGCTTCCACGCAAAGGCCTCTCAACCTGATCATAGCCACGGGTAGGAATCTTCTGTATGGCCTCCCCAGATCGGAGATCTGAGAGGGCGACACACTATATGTAGCATGCTAAGATCGCTTGCTGACGGCCCTCACAAATTTACCCCAAGCTGAGATGGGAGGGGAACATATCAGGGTTATGCCTGGAGATGACTTGGCTCCTATGCAGCTAGGGACATGCCTACGGGGAGGCCATGTCCACTGCATTCTCCATACTGGATGATATGACAAACTGATAGTCCCTAGATAGTGGCCGGATAAGGGGGGGGAAATTATTTTTTCACTTTATCCCCATACACATAGTTTACTGAGGTGGCTATCTCTCCTCAATGAGGTGTGATGGGAGCATCGCGCCCGCTGGGTGGGGGCCATCGCCACTCTGGGGGGAGATTCGGGGTCAGCTGAGGTGATGCACTAGTGGTCTGTTGGGGGGCTCCAGACATACACCCACACTTAGAGACAGTTTAAGTTTCTGTTCTGTTTTTTTTTTTTTCCTGCCTTACACTACCACATGTATTGTTAACAAATGTTGATTGTATACCGAAATGTTATCTTATCCCAATAATACTGCCAGGAGAGGTGGGGCGGGTCGGGAGTTTTCTTCCTGGCTCTGTCTAACCACTCCTCTATATAGAAACACGCTCAATTCCCAGTCGTTTCCTAGTGAGCATTTTAGCAAAATCTTGCTATTTGCTTTTGCTTAGACTGAGGTTGCTACCTCTCATTGCGACCTCTTAACCATTTGGTCTATCTGACTGTTGCTACTACTTTATACTTCTATTCCCCCTCTCCCCCTCTTTGTTCTACCCCATGAACATGGACATACTCAGAGTAGTTTCACTTAATGCAAAAGGGCTCAATGTCCCTGAAAAGAGACGTATACTCCTACAGGACATGCACCGTCTCCATGCGGACATCATCTTTGTGCAGGAAACGCATTTTAGAGATGACAAACTACCAATACTAAAGAACAAATTCTTCCCTATGACATACCACTCTACATTCCCGACAGCGAAAGCTAGGGGAGTATCCATCCTACTATCCGCGCGAGTACCCTGGATACACCTAGACACAAAAGACCCAGAGGAACGCTTCCTATTCTTGAAAGGCATGGTTGGTAGTGTCAAGGTGACACTGGTGAATCTTTATATCCCTAATAGTCAACAGGACTTTTTTATTAGTCAGCATCTGAGATCACTACTCGAGTTCACAGAGGGCCACTTAATCCTTGGGGGGATTTTAACAGTCTATTGATCCCTACAGAGGATACTTCATCTGCGTCTTCTTCGACTCCGCCTGGCACCCAAAAACGTATTGCAAAATCTCTTCACAACACACAACTGATAGATGTCTGGCACCTATTTCACCCCGGCGAACGAGACTATACTTTTTTTTTCTCCACACCACATCAAGTATATTCCCGTATCGATTATTTTTTGATCCCACATACCCAACTACACGCGGTCCGAGACACCTCCATAGGCTCCATTATATGGTCGGATCATGCCTCAGTGGTTCTTTCCTATGCCCTTTCTGACAATCCCACAGTTTGGAGCAAGACATGGAGGCTGAATGAGAGTCTCCTACAGGAACAAGACGTGTTAACAGACGTCACCAAAAAAATAGGGCAATACTTCCAAACCAATGACACCAACGACAGCGACATGGGCACTGTACGGGAAGCTCACAAGGCGGTAATAAGAGGGGTACTTATTAAACACAGGGCTAGGATCAAGAGTCAACGTACCATTCAATTGACTTCCCTTTTAAGTGAGCTACAGGCCGTGGAAGCTCAGCACAAACATGCCCCGGCACAATCTTTAGAAAGAGAACTTAACGCTCTACATAAACAAATTACTGACCTCCTACACTTTAGAGCCAAGTCGGCAATCCAGATCTGCCGCAAACGATTATACGAATCGGGCAACAAAGGTGGTAGACTGTTAGCCCAGTCCCTTCGCACACAGAAATTAGCATCCTACATACCTCACATTACGACTCCCGCTGGCCATAAAACCACCCCACCTCAACATATCACGCAGGAGTTCCAACTTTTCTATGAGTCACTATATAATCTACATGCAACAATTCTCTCCAATGAGCGAATATTAGAATACATATCCACATCCCAGATGGCCTAGCTGCCGGAAGACGCGGGTGAACTCCTGGAAGAACCCATTACATTATCAGAACTCCAACTGGCCATAGGAAACAATAAACCAAGGAAAGCACTGGGGCCCGACGGCTTCATGCTCCAATACTACAAAACCCTACTCTCCTCCCTTGGCAACCACATGGTTAAACTCTTTAACGCTCTGGGCACGGGGAAACCATTCCATGAGACTACCCTCCAGGCACACATATCAGTAATCCCAAAAAGAAGGCAAAGACCCCTCCCTATGTGGGAGTTACAGGCCCATTTCCCTCCTGAATACTGACCCTAAACTATTTACTAAAATCATGCGATCTTTCAGAATCTGATCAGATCAGGCCATTACCAAGCCTCACACTTCCGGACCATAGGAAGATGGGTGTCCAGATCAGAACTCACAGACCCTGCAGGCCCCTTCCGCTTGGATTTTTGGAGAGCTCTTTAGTTAGGTCATTTCTTAAAATCCATACCACACCCTAGAGACTCTAGCCAACCTCTCACGACCTTTGAGGAATGCTGCTCAGACACTGGGGCTCTACCATATACACTCTCACTCGCTTACAACCTGTTGATTACGCCCCCAGATGACTTCCAACCCCTAGGTCTGATCGGGTGGGAACGACAGTTAGATCGCTACTTTACCCCAAGCCAGCGACTCCACATCCTCAGTTTCATACACAAATTTTTCATCTGTAAAAAAGCACAGGAGACTAACTTAAAAATGTTGTCGCGATGGTATAGAACCCCATCACAACTACATAAATACTTTCCCTCGACTTCAGACCTCTGAGTGATCAAGGAACCCTCCTACACATCTTCTGGTCATGCCCCAAACTTGCAGACTTTTGGAGGAAAGTACGTCAAATTATGAAGTTTACAGAACGCCCTATCCCAGACGACCCGGCTTTCTTCCTCCTACATGCTTCAGAGACCCCGGCAAAAGTGTATAAGAAATCAGTGATCCGCCATCTCCTTGAGGTTGCCAAGGCATGCATCCCCCTCCTTTGGAAATCCCACATCCACTGACCATTGAACTATGGCTTAAAAAAGTCGTAGACATAAACAAAATGGAAGGGGGACATGGCTTAGCAATGGCCGGGCAAGGACATCTTTGAGATGAGCTCCTGGCTTTCCCCGTTCTACCTCGGCATACAGGCGACTATCTGACACAGTGAACGAGGCATGATATCCAGCAAACCTCGCAGAAACCGCCCTCTGACACTCCGGAGTGGTATACAGAGATAACTCTGAGACACGCAGCAGGCCGCATCCAGCGCCATTACAGAGACTCCTCGTGGTCACAGGCTGGAGGAGAACAGCGGTTCCAACCGGCTTGCTGACTCCCCGTCACCAGCAACACTAAATATGTCTTCGGGGACTTCAGCAGCATTCCATACAGGCATGGCCGGCTCATCCCAGCAGTCGGGTGGCATACCTGAAGACCTCCGCTCTATCCTACAAGCTCTCCCTACCAAAGCGGATATCGAGGCACTGGCCTGCTGCACAGAGGAAGCCCACAGTCGGGACATGCAGGAAGTAAGAGCTGAGGTTCACTCGCTCACTGAGCGTGTTGTAACCAATGAAGCCACAGAGCTCCAGATGTCTGCTCTGAAGAACACCCAGGCAGTGCATGCAGTCATGGTCGTGGATCTACAGCTGCACTTAGAGGACATGGAGGACCACAGCCATCGCAATAATCTGCGGCTGTGGGGACTCCCGGAGGCTACGGGCGCAGAAGACCTAGCGGCAACGGTAACAGCCATTTTCCGACAACTCCTAGGGGCAACAACCCCCTCCCTGGAATTTGACCGAGTTTACAGAACTCTCGGTCCCAAACCCTCGGACCCGGACCGCCCCCGCGATGTGCTCTGCCATCTACATTGTTTCACTCACAAGGAATTGATCCTACGCAAAGCCTGGGAGCAGGGAGATGTAAATTTCAATGGCGCAACCATCAAGATACTCCCGGACCTCTCCAGGGCTACTTTACATTGGAGAGCCCTGCTGGACCTGGCCAGATGTAAGGGATGCACCTACAACTGGGGATATCCTCTAGTGGTTACCTTCCGCAGAACAACGTCATCCTTTACTCTGCGCACACTCAGGGACCTCCCAGCTCTCTTCTCTTTCCTGGAATCAGAACCGGTGAGGGTCTCGGACTGGCTTGCCATCATCCCCCGCCAGTTGAACTGACCCAACACCACGATCCACCGGAATAGCCCATTCCCTCGCCCGCAGAGACCCAACAGGAGATTGCAGGAGCCGTTAACGGATGAGACACGCGAGTCCTAATTAATACCAGCCAATATGCCTTCTTTGCCCGGACCGTTCAGATTACTGGTTCTCCCCCTCAGTTTGTCTGTTACCCCAGCTGTTCCCCTTTAATGAACTACCAACATCCATGACATTCTCTCTGCCCGTTTACAGCAATGCACTCATGGCCTAGCCACTCTCACCTGTTTACCCGCAGCCTCGCGCAGTCCACACCCAGAACACTTCTGGAAACTGGTAAACACCTCGGAGAACTCCTCACGGTGCCTGCGACTGCCTCTGCTGCAGTCCCCCCTTGTTTGTGTTTGATCCTGAGCTGTCACCTCTAGTCCACCTGATAACTGGCACAGAGGTAACCCAGGTGGCAAGTATGCATTGTAATGGAGACTATGGTTTGTCCCCACTCTCCCTGCCACTTCTCGTGTCAGCAAGGTAGCTACTGCCACCACTCTTCCAGCACCCTCCCAGGATGGAAGCTGTATTCACGATGTCACTAGACACTGCCATAGGAATGTGCAAGTGGGGTCCCGCTCTAAGGTGACACCATAGTTGGAGGTGAGAGCGGGGAGCACTCTTAAGCGAGAGGAGGTACCTCTGTTGGCCCCACGGGTATTACTAGGGGGTGCCTCGGGTGGGTGCCAGGGAGATTGGAGACTTTGGCGCATCCCGGGGCTCTGGGGGTGCCTTATGGGGTCACTCTCAGAAAATACGGGCCTCCCCTGGCCTCAGAGCTTGTGCACACCTGGTTTTCCACACAAGGCAGCAGAACTAAGTGGAGGCAGAGCGACGCTGGGGCGCTGGAACTTTCTTCTGCCCACAGAGGTTTGCCCCCTTCACATATTACAAACTGTGAGATATGTTTTCAAATGGCAGCCCCCGAGGTAAGAGAGACGCTTTACATGTCTGCATCACACCAATGCCAAGGAGGTGCTCGTTGAGGAGGACAGCCCCCCTATACCCCAACCCTTCATTATCATAGATACCAATGCCATATAGGGGAGGGAGGGCATTGTCCACCCAGTCAGCAGATATGGGTCAAGGAGGATACCTAATTATGCGTAGGGTTAGCAGCTAAGATTAGGGGTGTACCCATGGTTACAATGGGTTACTATGTTCATACCAGTGGTCCTTGGGTGAGAAGTATATTATGTTGTTCAATGTATATTATGTTTTATTATAGCTTCCTAAAAGTTACATGCAAGTTTTTTTTACATGTCTTTAGTATATTAATGTTGTTCAATTCCACGTCGTGTTGAGGCGGTCGAGGATGGCCAGTGAGCCTCATGCTGGTCATTCCTTCCCACTCTCTCACATAGGACAGTGCTTAATAACCAGCTTTTGTTCTGGTGAGCGCTTTAGCACTCCTGTGCTTAGACTCTTAGCTAACTTCCCTACATCCTTAGTAGGGTAATCAAATCTACTCTTCACTTCCTGAGCGGTACTCTACAGTGCAAAGAGTACCCTCCTTTTTCTAATTTCTTCTTACACTTTTACTCGCCACCTCTGCTCCCTCTCCCCCTCTTAGATTGCTCTCTGTTTAGACAGAAGTAGCTGGTTATCCCCAGCTTCTGTCCCTATACCCTTCCCTCACCCCCCCTTTTTTGTCCATTCCCCTCCCATTTCCTTTTCCTCACCACCTCCCCCAATCCCAAGCGGGCTCTCTATTACCTGTCGTCCCACCTCCCCTTTCCTCTAAGACATGGCGGCTGACTCCATTAAGGTGGTTTCCCTCAGTGCTAAGGGGTTGAATACCCCGTAGAAGTGGTGCATATTACTGCCTGACCTCAGGCACTCACGTGCTGACGTTGCCTTCATACAGGAAACACATTTCAAGAATAATAGACTTCCATTTCTCCAAAATAGAGCTTTCCCTCGGTCATACCATTCTACTAACCCCACATCCAAGTCCAGAGGGGTGTCCATTCTACTCTCCGCTAAGCTGCCGTGGCAATGTCAGGCGGTAGTTAAAGATCCACTATATATATCCGCTATGAAGTGCCGCTATATGTTCCTTAAAGGTTTAGTGGGACAGGTCCAACTTACACTGGCAACACTATATGCCCCCAATGAACATCAAGATAGATTCCCTAAACAAACCCTAGACAAGCTACTAGAGTTCAGGGAAGGTCAATTAATCCTAGGGGGAGACTTCAATGTTCCATTGATTCCCTCCTCAGACACATCCACGGGCAGCTCCTCCATCCCCCCAGCATACAGAAAGCGAATAGCACAAACCCTTCACAACGCCCAATTGATTGACGTATGGCGTCTGCAACAATCGGGAGACCAAGATTACACCTTCTACTCCTCCCCACATAAATTGTATTCCAGAATAGACTTCTTCATGGTACCCCATGACCAGCTACACCTAGTGAGTTCCACTTCTATAGGCCAGATCACGTGGTCAGACCACGCTCCCATCTCACTTACATAGACCCTTTCTGAGTGGCCCTCACCCAGATCCCTTTTTTGGCATCTGAACGAGAGCCTGCTTCGAATCCCTGAAGTCCTGGCAGATGTGACTAAGGCACTGACCCTTTACATTCAGGAAAACGACACACAGGACTGCAACCCCTGGTCACTGTGGGAGGCCCACAAATCTGTCCTGCATGGGGTTCTTATTAGGCATGGGGCGCGCGAACGAAGAGGGAACGGAACGAACAACTCACCAGCTTACTCTCCAAACTAGCCTCCGTGGAAGCACACAACAAACAAGCTCACTCACAGACATTAGAGACAGAATTGAGGAAACTACATACACAGATAACAGACTTGTTACACTACAAGGCCAAAGCGGCTCTACAATTTTGTCGTAAGGTGACATATGAATCGGGTGACAAGTGTGGGAAAACGTTAGCCAGATCGGTCAAAGAACTGAAATCCGCTGCCTACATTCCCCAGATATTCTGCTCCAACGGCCGGAAAGTCATGACCCCAATGCAAATTTCGAAAGGGTTTGGTGACTTTTATTCCAAACTATACAACTTAACGAGCGTTCAGTCTAATTGAGCGAACATAGAGGAATACATCACGACCTCTCAACTCCCGTCACTTCCACTAGAGATACAGGAGGAACTAGACGAACCGAGCACCTTGGAGGAGTTGCAAGTAGCGGTAGGCTGTCATGGTTATGCAATAGAGTTTGTCTGTCAGCTTACCTATCACCATGTGTTCATCTCTAGAGACCAGCTGACTCTCACCTGACTGCTTTTATAATCTCTCCTCTAGCATGGCTCCACCCCAGCTCCTATCAGAGAACTCTATATTAGTCTGTGCACTGCAGGCCAACCATTGTGTGTTTGGCTTCCTGTTCCCTGCTTGCCGTGTGCTCTACGTTTGTCTCTGTTAACGACCTTAGCGTGTTTGACTATTCCTGTCTGCACGTTACCCTGACCTTCTGGCGTGTCCCCGACTACCCCTGTTTGCCTGTGACCCTGAACCTTTGGCGTGTACTTTGGCGTTGTCCTTGTCTGCTAGTGGCCCCGACTTTGGCTTCTTCCCTTACTATCCCTATCCTCCTGTTGCCTACTGTGGGCGTAAGCTGGGGGACCCTGGGGGCCGCGACCTGGATCCAGTTGCAGCCCAGTCCATCCTCGCCACTAGAGGCTCTGGTTAACACCTGCTGGCTCTTAGACTCCACACCCTAGGGAATCTTACACTCTAATCCTGGTGGGATCCGTGTTGGTGTTCCAGCGGCCCTGCCTTCCTTTAGCACCCTGACTCTCATCCGCAGCAGTCAGCCGTAGGGTCCACTAACTTGCAGTGCACTCCTGATTCCAACGGTGTGAATCTGTCACCTGGACTCAGGTGGCCTGACATAGGCTCTATGAAACCAGGCAAAGCCCCGGGCCCAGATGGGTATACCATCCAATATTATAAAACCTTCCTCCCAATACTAGGCCCACGCATGGTGACATTTTTTAACGCACTGGGATCAGATGCCATTTTCTCTAGAGACACCCTGAGAGCCCACATATCCCTGATTCATAAAGAAGGAAAAGACCCAGGTTTATGCAGGAGCTACAGGTCCATTTCACTTTTAAACATTGACCTGAAACTGACTGGCACAACACCTCCAAGCCCTCATACATCTCGGCCAGGTCGGGTTCATCCCTGCTAGAGAGGCAAGGGACAATACCGCTAAGGTACTTAACCTCCTCCAGGTAGCGAACACCACTGGGGCCCCTGTGTATTTGTGAACACTGATGCTGAAAAGGCCTTTGATCGAGTGAACTGGAACTTTACGTTCTCCGTTCTCCGCCACATTGGCCTGGGGGATAAGATGATGGGATGGATAGGCAAGATCTACTCAAACCCCACAGCTCAGGTAAAAGCAAATGGAATATTCTCGGCCCCATTCTCCATCAAGAATGGTACAAGGCAGGGATGCCCTTTATCCCCCCTCCTTTTTGCCCTATCCCTAGAGCCATTCCTTTGTAGGATAAGACTAAATCCAGATATAAAAGGGCATCAGGTGGGTACCTCTCGCTGCAAAATATCAGCTTACGCAGATGACATGCTATTTTCCTTGACAGAACCCAAGATCTCCTTACCAAATCTCCTTCGGGAATTTGAGAGCTATATGGCAATCTCCCACTTGAAAATAAAATTTTCCAAGTCGGAAGCGATGGGTGTCACAGTTCCTCCCCACACCTTACTTGCCATGCAAACCAACTTTCGCTTTAAATGGACTAACACGGCACTAAAATATCTTGGCACGCACATCCCACCCGACATATCACACACATTTGACCTCAATTTCCCCCCCTGCTAACCAAGACATGCATCCTACTAGAAAAATGGCATACAGTCCTCCACTCTTGGTTTGGCAGATGCAACCTTATTAAAATGAGAATATTACCCAAGTTTCTTTATCTTATCCTAGCCCTGCCCATACAGATACCACCCTCCTTCAGACAAGTACAGGCTCTCAAAACCGTTTTGCAGCTGGGTAGGTGGCTTGTCTGAACTGCAGGGCTGTGGTGGGAGTGTGAGTGGACAGTGATTAGGAGACAGCGCTCTGCCCGGGATCGTATGACTAAGCTCTGGGACCATACCAGCCGGACTGACTACACCGGACTCCGCCAATGACAAGTCATGGATCATGGTGTTAAAGGCATATAGTGGGGATTGTAAGCATAAAATGTGCAACTGAAGATCCTCAACACCTGATCCAGCCAACATTACAGATGCCGGTATAGGTTGTTGGGAGACCTTAACATCCCCTATCTTGGTGAGACCACCTGTGTGGTCATTTGAGTCGGTAAGGAGCCTCATTACTCACTTGGGTGTATTTAACTATTGGGAGATTGGATTCTTTTCATCACAAATTCTTGGATCAGCTTCCTCATTATGCTTATGGACTTTTTCTCCTTTTTATTTGCACTACGTGTGATGGGACTTTTCAGACATTTGTTTTTTCATTTATTGTGATCAATATCACTTGGATAGTATTTGGTACTTAATATAATTATTTTCACTAATTTTACACTTGGATCGTTTTGGTGAATTAATAGATCACTACTTTATGACACTGTTTCATGATATATTGCGCTTTATGTATAATCTCATGTAATTTTTAGAACTGCTTTAGTTTTTCTCTTTGTAGTTTCTTTTTGTGATTTTTCACATTATTGCTCAATTTATTTAGCGCTGCATCATTTTTTATTATTTGTATCTGGAGTTCTTGTATCTGACTCTTTGATGCTGGCTGCTTTGCTGATATTAATTTTTTAAAAACAATTACCCATTTTTAATAATTAGGTTTCTAGCGCAGCGTTAACCCTTGTTGGTTTTTTATACATATTTGAGAAAAGTAAAGGAAGTAAAAAGAATGGAGGATCTAATCCTCACTTCACAACACAGACAAGAAACTTTCACGAGGACCTGGAATATATGGAATGTCTTTATATATTCTAATGAAGGGCAGCGTCTCCTGGGGTCATAGATCATCAATGATCCGGCTTTGAGGCCATTTAGTGCTTCAGTTACTGCCATGTCTTTCCCCTCCCTTGTCCACCCCCCCTCCCCATGCAGTATTCCCCCTTCCCTCACGCTATTTACTCTACAACCCAATAGCATCTTTGTTTGTTTTTATTATGAAAAGGCGAAAAAGAGAAGGGAGAGAGCCCTGACATTTCCACGGAAATTGATGCCTGTGAATGTGAACCTTGATGCAGATGAACTCTTAGCCTATTGTCTCGTGATAACAAATGAGCTGTAATGTATGTTGATCCCAATTACCCTAGGCCAGTGGTGTCCAAACTATAGCCCTCCAGTTGTTAAGGAACTACAACTCCCATCATGCCTAGTCATGTCTGTGAATGTCAGAGTTTTGCCTCATGGGAAGTGTAGTTCCGCAACAGCTGGAGGGCCGTAGTTTGGACACCCCTGCCCTAGGCATTGTACATAGACTATGTAACCTTGGTAATGTTCACACACTTTTTTGTATTAGGGGGGCATCCCTCCCTTTTTGGTGTTCAAAAAAAAATGTATATTTGAAAAAACAAAACAAAATGAAAGACCTTATACTCACTGCCAGACATCAGAGAGACCAATATTCCAAATCCTGGACCCTGTGAAACCTGTTTGTATTCCCTGACGAGGGCCAGTCCCTCCTGGGAAACGACGCAGACGCCTGAATTTCAAGGTACCTCTCCTTTTGTATCTCTGTAATGCGACGAATGTACTGAACCAGGTTATACCAAGCTATACCCTGAACACTGTGGGCCCATGTTCATGGTCCCCCCCCCCACTTTAACTTTGTCTCTTATCTTCTCTAATTTCTCTAGTCTATATCCTTATTTCCTTTTCTTTTTTTCTACCTATTTTTATCAATGTGAAAAAGGAAAATCGTAGGAGACGAGACCCATGGGAAACTTTTTGTTCTACGATTATGTAGTCAGACATGCTCTCACGGGGAAGTGGAATGTATGACGTACTATGGCAGGCAGGCTTATTAGCCAAGACAGTTCGAGGAGCTATAAGCTCTGGAGATACACCTATTTGCTGTATTTAAATCTCCCCTCCCATGGAGATATGCATACTGTTGTGACATGTACCGTATGTATTCATACATTACGTTCTTGTATTACTCTTTCTTGCGTTGGCCCTGAGGGTCTTGTCTTTTTTGGACCAAGTAAAAATTTGAAAAAACAAAAAAACATGTTGCCCCGGGTGCCCCAATAGTTGCTATATAGAATCTTTGTATTCTAGTATCCCGCACGAGTGGGGCGTCCAGGTGACAGGGGAGTCCTTTCTCATGGAGCAGGATAGGAATACTTGGCCACTTAATCATTTTGTTCTTGATCTACCTAAATGTATCCTTACAAAGAACTACTTTGTCTTCATGAATCAATTGTATCCTCAGATACAAGGAGTAGCCATGGGCACCAGCTGTGCACCATCATACTCAAACCTATATATAGGCGCATGGGAGAAAGAGATAGTCTTCAATGATACTTTTACACCATGGTTCTCCATGATTCAGTACTGGTTTAGATATATAGATGACCTATTGGTTATCTGGACTGGCACCCGTTCAAGAGCTCTGTTTATTTCTGGAACAACTTAATACCAATCAATACAATTTGAAATTCACGCATACTGTTCGTGAAATACAGGTGTCTTTTCTAGACCTTAACATATCAATAGGTACTGATGGATATATGCAAAATGTGGACAAGGAAAGATTACTCCTGCGCTTGTGAGGGTGTATTAGGTTTGGAATGGTAGTATTGTAAGCTGTAGAGGAACTGAAAGAGATGGTGTTGCGTGTCCCGCTGCCCATACTGACCCCGGGGTGGTCAGAGTAAGATTATATGGAGAAGGGTGGATGGAGGGTGCGTGATCAATTGCTCACATCAAAATGTGTATAATTTATTCATATGTGATGAAATAAAAACAAATAGATAATACCAATACTACATATTATGCAAACAGGTAACAAAATATGCAAGACATGTTAAGGTGAGTGTTTAAAATCGGCTGACGCGTTTCGAGGATAACCTCTTCATCAGAGCCTTGAGAACCAGGGCACAGTCTGTATAGGCCGGTAGGCCAACATGTGTATATAAAGAGGAATGGCTAGTTGGGAGGTGTAGCCTGTGGTGGATAGTTAGTTTTACTGAGTTCCATACCAGTCCACGTTCAGAAGTTCTCACTTGTTTCTTGTGGCTGCACACCCAGGTCATATGGGACTACACCTGAACTGAGCCCTAATCAAGGCCCCTCTTACATTTATTTGGGCACACAGACTCCAAACATCTGAAGTTAGCCATTTCTGACCTCTAGCCTTCTCCTGTTCCTGTATTATCCAGAAACAAGTGAGAATGTCTGAACGTGGATTGGTATGGAACTCAGAAAAACTAACTATCCACTACAGGCTACACCTCCCAACTAGCCATTCCTCTTTATATACACATGTTGACCTACCGGCCTATACAGACTGTGCCCTGGTTCTCAAGGCTCTGATGAAGAGGTTATCCTCGAAACACGTCAGCCGATTTTAAACACTCACCTTAACATGGGCTTGTGTTACTTTTAACCTATTTTTAATTTTTATGTCTTGCATATTTTGATACCTGTTTGCATGATAGGTAGTATTGGTATTATCTATTTGTTTTTATTTTATTACATATGAATAAATTATACACATTTTGATGTGAGCAATTGATCACGCGCCCTCCATCCACCCTTCTCCATATACTGATGGATATATCTATACAGAAAACCTAGTGCAGGAAATACATTACTCCATGCTCACAGCCTTCACCCACCATCACTAGTCAAAAGCATCCCTTACGCCCAATATATACAATTGTGAAGAAATTGTACATCAGATCAAGACTTTCAGAAACAAGCTGACCTTTTACAAGAGAGGCTCCTAGCGAAGGGCTATACCAGAACTCTATTGAGACGTTTCTTCAATAGAGCTAAGGCCAAATCCAGAACTTCCTTAGTGTATGGGACCACCCTTAGACAACGGGAGCAAACTGTTGGTTTTGTTACACACTATTCTACAAACAAATCTCAATTACGATCACTGATCACTAAAAACTGGCACTTTCTTTTGGAGGATTACACTATTTCAAAATATGTGAAACAAACATCTGAACTGATTTTCAGACGTGTGACCACCCCCAGAGATCCACTCACTTTATGCCATTATGTCCCCCACAAAAATACCAGTTCCCTCCCACATGGGACCTACCATTGTGGCAACTGCCCACGGGTATGGGAGGGCCAGGGTATTCGTCTACCCAATGACCAATGGCACAAATCACACACTTTCTCAAATTGCTCCACACAGGGCGTCATATATATTATGAACTGTAGGTGTGGAGCTTTCTACATTGGAAAAACTAAGCGCCAGTTTGGGCAGAGGATTGGCAATCATACCTATTACTCTGGTGGGGGCAAAATTATTACGACTGTTACAAGGCATGTTGGTCTCTATCTTAAATACCACACAGAGATGGTTTCCTTCTTTGTTCTGGAGGTTATTCCTTCAGACCCTAGAGGAGGAAACTGGGATAAGCGTATCCTCCACCTCGATGCTCTATGGATCGAAAGCCTCGATGCCATGATTCCGCCTGGCCTCAATTAGGTCAACTCTTATAGGCCTTTCCTTTGAACCGCCCTACTTTGTAGACCTAGGGATGTATGTGCATGCATATGTTACACTATGCATGCACTTTTGCTCTTCGACTGTCTTTGGTCATAATTGATCATGTTCATCAGAATGCCCTCTTCTTCTTCTTTCTTATTTATTTTGTGCTACTCTGATGCATTTTTTAAATCACTGCTTCATGAGCGGTGACATGGGTTTTGACATTTAAAACACTAGCAGTCTATGATGCTCATTACAGAATAACTGTTATATAAAGTCGACGCATGAGTACTTATATAATTTTGTTATTTTTTTGTATGCAACCCAATGGCTATTTGCATTAGCCATTAGGTGTTGCCGTTTTCATTCTGGCTGGACTTGCCCTTATCCATCATGGCCGCCATGGACTCTGCCCATTCCCAAGGTGACTTCCTGGGGTATGGTCCTTTGATTTGGTCAGTCCTGGTGGGCGTGCGGCTCCACAGGGAGAGCAGGGACGGCGGGAACGCTGCCCTTGCTCTCACTGTCTGAATGGCAACACACTGCACGGATTCCTCCGTGCAGCTGTGGGTGTCTGTTTTGGGGACATTGTGCATGCGCAAATTCCATGCATGCGCTCTGTGGCGCCGGGCATGGTGACGTCACGCGTTGATCGACATGGGGGCGGCGCCGGGCAGGAGCCCTCGGTAGAAAAGGAAGGGTTTGCTGTGAGTTCAGCACATGCTGCTGCAACACAGCTGGGTGGATCTTTTTTTTATTTTCTATTCTCAAGTCTACTGGTGAGTACTGGCTGCATTGTCCTTCTCTATTTTGGCTTTGGAGGCATAAGGCATAATATATACATCTTACATCAGTTATCTTTTATTCAGGGATTCCCCTGTAAACACAATGGTTTTTTTACAGAACTCCAAAAGCAAGTATCTTGTAGTATTAAATTACCAGGTGAGCCAAATGAGCCCTAATGATTTTTTTTGTTAGCTGCACTGTAATACATATTTACTGATTTTTTTATTTGTTATATACAGATTTTTTATAGAACGGCCTGTCTGCTGCTGCTTCATTTAGTTCATTTAGTCTAAAATTTTTTCGTGGAACTGACACGGCTGAGAAAATGTATTGTACGACGGCCCCCATTTTGCTATTAACATACAGCACTCGATTGGAATCCAAGGTAGAGTTGATTGAATTTTTTTTTGCTCTCGTTGTTCTATCTGTGTATAGATATCTCTAGAGGTTAGCACTACTACCCATATAGACTAGGATATATACTTACCCAGTTTTCCTCTCCCTATAGCATTTGCTGGCTATGCTATCAGAGCAACCTTTGACCTTTTACTGAGGCTACACAATTGGCTTCAGGTCAAACCTCCCAGAGCAATCTTTTGGCTGTCTACTGTAGCTGTACCCTCGGTATGAAGACTCTATTACCATAAGTCTCTGGCCACTGTTATATTGTATATCGATTATTGGTAAACAGCTTGGGATTGGATTTATATTATCTGTTACATTCTCTAACAGATCCCTGGCTGCCTCCGTTCCTGGCCTGCAGGGGGCTCCCGTGTCCGCCAGGGCGGACTCACTTTTTCTGGACTGCGGCCTATGTTGTTGCCTTTGGTAAGGGTCATGATAACCTCTTAGGAAGAACATCATGCTCTCTACTATTATGTTGTTATTTTTGGTCATTTGATGCGTCATTATGTATATTATGATTAACTTGTTTTCTTTTTTTTATTTTTGTAGTATTATAGTCTCTGTTCTTATAACATCATAGTATGCAAACAAAAAGCTCCCGAGGAAGTGGTGAACACCCGCGAAACATGTCAAGCATGCCAATTTAACTGAAACAGGGTGAACTGGTACTGCCATTTCTGTTAGTTGTACCCCCCCCCCCCGAATGAATAGACAGAGATATATATTTTAAATAAATAAGTATGTTTTAACCACTTTAAGACCGGGCCTATTTTTCAAACTTGTTGTTTACAAGTTAAAATATTTTTTTTGCTAGAAAATTTGCTTAGAAAAAAATATATATAATGTTTGGGGGTTCTAACACCCTAGAGAATAAAATGGTGGTCGTTGCAGTACTTTTTGTCACACCGTATTTGAGCAGCGGTCTTACAAGCGCACTTTTTTTGGAAAAATTACACTTTTTTTAATTAAAAGATAAGACAACAGTAAAGTTAGCCCAATTATTTTTATATTGTGAAAGATGATGTTACGCTAAGTAAATTGATACCCAACATGTCACGCTTCAAAGTTGCATCTGCTCGTGGAATGGCGACAAACTTTTACCCCTAAAAATATCCATATGCGATGTTTAAAAAATTCTACAGGTTGCATGTTTTGACTTACAGAGGAGGTCTAGGACTAGAATTATTGCTCTCACACTAACGATCGAGGCGATACCTCACATGGGTTCGCTTCTGCACACTAGCTCCTCGGGACGGGCGCATTTAAAAAAAAAAAAAAAAAATTTTCTTATTTATTTTACAATTTATTTTTACATTTTACACTGTTCTTTCAAAAAAAAATAAAAGTCTCACTTTTATTCCTATTACAAGGAATGTAAACATCCCTTGTAATAGAAAAAAAGCATGATTAATATAAGATCTCATATTTACACTAAAATGCAATAAAAAAAAAAAAATTTAATGTCATTTGAAAAAAAATAAAAATGTTGCTTTAACCATTTCAGCCCCGGACCATTTGGCTGCCAAATGACCGGGCCACTTTTTGTGATTCGGTACTGCGTCGCTTTAACTTTTGCTATAATCAATATTTTTGTACTTTTTGCTATAATCAATATCCCCAATTTTTTTTTTTTAAAAAAAGCAAATTTTTTCTCAGTTTAGGCTGATATGTATTCTTCTACATATTTCTGCTTAAAAAAAAAAAAAAAAAATCGCAATAAGCGTATATTGATTGGTTTGCGCAAAAGTTATATCGTCTACAAAATAGGGGGTAGTTTTATGGCATTTTTATTAATTATTTTTTTTTTTTTTTTACTAGTTATGGCGGCAATCTGCAATTTCTATCGTGACTGCGAAATTATGGCGGACACATCGGACATTTTTGACACTATTTTGGGACCATTGTCATTTATACAACGATCAATGCTATAAAAATGCATTGCTTGCTTTGTAAATGATACTGGCAGTGAAGGGGTTAACCACTAGGGGCGGGGAAGGGGTTAAGTGTGTCCTAGGGAGTAATTCTGTTAGGTAGTGTGGATTACTGTGGAACGTCACTGATCGCTGCTCCTAATGAGAGGGAGTAGACGATCAGTGTTGTGTCATTAGGCAGAACAGGGAGATGCCTTGTTTACAAAGGCATCCCCCTGTTCTGCCATTCTGAGACCTGATCGCGGGACACCAGCGGGTCCTGCGGGCAGGGTCACGGAAACCGCAGCGGGGGCGTGGGCGCCCGCCGACTGCGCCCACTAGTGGACAGGTTCAAAGCAACGTGTATATATATGTTGCTTTGCCTGCCCATGTCATTCTGCCGACATAAATGTGCGTGAGGCAGTCGGCAAGCGGTTAAGAGCTATGGGCGGAAGTGACGTTTTGACGTCACTGCTGCCAAAAGCCAATTAGGAGTGTGAGTCCCCGGAGAGCTAATGCTCTCGTGGACATTGCTGGATCGAAAGGGGGCTCAGGTAAGTATTAGGTGGGCAACTATATTGAACAATATAGGCACAAAGTTGTGATACAAGTCAATTAATCTAAATATTAGGTGGGACTGGGGGGCTGCTGCACACAGGTTTTTTTTTTACCTTCATGCATAGAAGGCACAAAGGTAAAAAACGTTGTGCCTTTATAACCACCTTAAAGAATGTGCTGTACTTAGCATGCAGTAGCCAGGAGTAAGAAATGTAAAACCCAGTGAGGGAAATTTATCAAAACTGGTGCAGCCAGAATCTGGAACAGCTGTGCATGGCAACCAATCAGCTTCTATCTTCAGCTAGTTCAGCTTTGAAAATGAAAGCTATGAGCTGATTGGTTGCCATGCACAGCTGCTCCAGATTCTGTTTGTTCTAGTTTTGATAAATTCCCCTATAGGGCTCATTTATGAGCAATATATAATTTAGTGACAACTTTGTGCAAAAAAAAAAAAAAAAAATTTGTCTCTTTCCCGCAACTTGTGTCACAATATAAAATATTCCATGGACTCGACATGCCTCTCAGCAAATAGCTTGGGGTGTCTACTTTCCAAAATGGGGTCATTTGGGGGGGGTTTGAACTGTCCTGGCATTTTATGCACAACATTTAGAAGCTTATGTCACACATCACCCACTCTTCTAACCACTTGAAGACAAAGCCCTTTCTGACACTTTTTGATTACATGAAAAAATGATTTTTTTTTGCAAGAAAATTACTTTGAACCCCCACACATTATATATTTTTTAAAGCAAATGCCCTACAGATTAAAATGGTGGGTGTTTAATTTTTTTTTTTCACACAGTATTTGCGCAGCGATTTTTCAAACGCATTTTTTGGGGAAAAAACACACTTTTTTACATTTTAATGCACTAAAACACACTATATTGCCCAAATGTTTGATGAAATAAAAAAGATGATCTTAGGCCGAGTACATGGATACCAAACATGACATGCTTTACAATTGCGCACAAACGTGCAGTGGCAACAAAATAAATACATTTTTAAAAGCCTTTAAAAGCCTTTACAGGTTACCACTTTAGATTTACAGAGGAGGTCTACTGCTAAAATTACTGCCCTCGATCTGACCGTCGCGGTGATACCTCACATGCATGGTGCAATTGCTGTTTACATTTGACGCCAGAGCGACGCTTGCGTTCGCCTTAGCGCGAGAGCAGGGGGGACAGGGGTGCTTTTTTTTTTTTTTTTTCTTTATTATTTTTTTGCTTTTTTATCTTATTTTAAAACTGTTCCTTTCATTTTTTTTTTTTTTTTTTTAATCATTTTTATTGTTATCTCAGGGAATGTAAATATCCCCTATGATAGCAATAGGTAGTGACAGGTACTCTTTTTTGAAAAAATTGGGGTCTATTAGACCCTAGATTTCTCCTCTGCCCTCAAAGCATCTGACCACACCAAGATCGGTGTGATAAAATGCTTCCCCAATTTCCCAATGGCGCTATTTACATCCGGCGAAATCTAAGTCATAAAATGCTCGTAGCTTCCGGTTTCTTAGGCCATAGAGATGTTTGGAGCCACTCTGGTCTCTGATCAGCTCTATGGTCAGCTGGCTGAATGACCGGCTGCATTCTCAGGTTCCCTGTTGAGACAGGAGAGCCAGAGAAAAACACGGAAGACGGTGGGGGGGGGGGCATTCTCTCCCACTGCTTGTAAAAGCAGTCTAGAGGCTAATTAGCCGCTAGGATTGCTTTTACATGAAAGCCGACCGCTGGCTGAAAAGAATGATACCAAGATGATACCTAAACCTGCAAGCATCATTCTGGTATAACCAGTCGTGAATGCTGTACCTGAAGACAAAAAAATGGTTAACAATAAAGCACAGTAGACGGTAAAGTATAAAAAATTGCATACCTGAAAAGCAAACATGATAAAACATAATAACAATAAAACATTGCAGAATAGAATACAGTAAAAAAGAGCAGAACAATAGAGAGAATAGAGAGAGAGAGAATAGAGAGAGAACAATAAAACGACAACTATTATTTTTTATTTTATATTTTTGTTTGTGTTTTTTTTTTTTTTTTTTTTTTTACACTTTTTTTGTAACTGTGTAAAGTGTGTCCTAGTCTGTGCAATGCTGTACCCTACGCTAATACTCAACTAGTGAATGGTAGCGTTCAAAACATTCACCAATGCAAAGACCAGGATTGTCAGGACAGGAGGGACAATAATAGCGGGTGTCACGCCTATATCCGCGTTTGCTGCAGACACAACATCTTTTTTGGGGGGGTTCGTTAGGTAGGGGTACTCGGGAGGACATAAAAATGCCTCTCATGCAGCCGACTGCATTTGGTTGGGGATGTGAATGGGGGAAGTACGGGCGCTGCGGAAGTGGTGGGTTCCCAATTAGGTTTGGCGAATGAAGCAGGAAGGGCATTATGGGCACGACGGGCCTGTGTTTGTCTTTTTGGTGGCAGCGGGACACTATTTGTGCTTGCCACCTCACCAGCTTGAACTGCACTTATGGGACTCGCCACCTCACCTAGTGTTACTGCAGTGCTGGTTTGACTACGACCGGGGTGTACTAGGCCGCTGGCGCTTGCCAGTTCACCAAAACGCTACCAAAAAAACTGTTAGCGATCGCAGGGATCAGGCCTGACTCTGCAAACGCTGCAGTTATGCGTTTAGTGTTTTGTAAGTGACAGTGATCGATCGATACTGCACTTGGGTGGGCTGGGCTGGGCCGGGCGGAGGGGCAAAACGCAGGTGCTAGCAGGTATCTGGGCTGATCCCACTAACACTGCGTTTTTGGGAACCCTAAACTGCTGGGGACGCCAGTATAGATCTGATCAGATCAGATATTGATCAGTTCAGATACTATACCACTAAGGGAGGTGTACGGTGCGTGCGTGGGTGTTAGCGCTACTGGCACTAACCTGACGCTGCCTGGGGCTGGTGCTTGCCAGTTTACCAAAACGCTACCAAAAAAACTGTTAGCGATCGCAGGGATCAGGCCTGACTCTGCGAACGCTGCAGTTATGCGTTTAGTGTTTTGTAAGTGACAGTGATCGATCGATACTGCACTTGGGTGGGCTGGGCCGAGCCGGGCGGAGGGGCAAAATGCAGGTGCTAGCAGGTATCTGGGCTGATCCCGCTAACACTGTGTTTTTGGGAACCCTAAACTGCTGGGGACGGTAATATAGATCTGATCAGATATTGATGCGTTCAGATACTATACCACTAAGGGAGGCGTATGCTGCGTGCGTGGGTGTTAGCGGTACTGGCGCTAATCTGACACTGCCTGGGGCGACGCATATCACCGCCGGGCGATCAGGGGGCTAAATCTTTATTCGGTAATAAACGGCGGGTGCCCTGACACTATAAAAAATAAACAAACTAACCAGCGTCACCCGTAACGGTTATACAGTGATCAGTGGTGAAAGGGTTAACTAGGGGGCAATCAAGGGGTTAAAACATTTATTCGGTAGTATATGGGGGTCCCTGTCGCTATAAAACGCTGACGGCGAACCTAAATATTTACCTCACTAACTAGCGTCACCAGCGACACTAATACAGCGATCAGAAAAATGATCGCTTAGCGACACTGGTGACGGGGGGTGATCAAGGGGTTAAAACTTTATTAGGGGGGGTTAGGGGGGTATCCTAGACCTAAAGGGGGCCTAACACTCACTGCCCTAACACTGTAACTGTCACAAACTGACACCAATACAGTAATCAGAAAAAAAAAAAAAAAACCTGCTTGGTGTCAGTTTGTGACAAGGGGGGGGGTGATTGGGGGGGGATCGGGGGGCGATCGGGGTGTTTTGTGTGCCTGGCATGTTCTACTGTGTGTGTAGTGTGTTGGTGCACTCACATTACAGTCTTCTCTCCTCGGCCCGGAACGGAAAATACCGAGCCGAGGAGAGATGACATCATTTCCTCTGCCTCTGTGTACAATACAGAGGCAGGGAAATGATCCCATTGGCTGGGAGCGATCGCGAGGGGGGGGCCACGAATGGATGGCCTCTCCCTCACCACCGATCGTCGGGGGAGATTTGCCGACCGCCGCAGGCACCGGGGGGGGTGTCCGATCGGACCCCCCACCCACGGGCAGGCAAGGACGTACCTGTAAGTCCTTTTGCCTGCCCGTGCCATTCTGCCGACGTATATAGTCGTGCGGCGGTCGGCAAGTGGTTAAATAATTAATCCGAGATTGGTCAAACTTAGAGCCACGCATAGTTAGGAAAAAATGGTTGGAAGTAAGCTGTCAAACCAAAAGCGGTAAAACACCACCAAAAAGTGGCAAGTATATCACTCTAAGGGAGTCTTAAGTCGTTTCATAAAATTGTGTGGTTAAAATTATACTGTTATTAGGCGGCATCTCCTGGAAATGGGCCAATTTAGGCTATGGAGACAAGAAAGAAGGGCTAAACGGTGTCCCTGATGGTGAAGGTGGGTATTGCAACAAATGTGATTAAACACACATACTGTATAAGTAGCATCACTAGAAATTTTTTTAGATGATTTTCCAAAATTAGATAAACTAGCTTGCTAAAGTTATTGCTCCTAGAGGCTCAAATCGAGTTCACATCAGGCAATAACAACAATAGATGAAAAGGAAAACACTTAAGAATTGTCAATAAATGAGTTTACGTCTATGTCGACATTTAAACCAAATGGAATATAGCTTTTAATCCTATGTATCCAAGATATCTCAAGTCTAGATATGCCTCTCACTAAGGAGCTACCTCTCCACTGAGGGCAATATTTGTCTATTCCCAAAAATATTGTCTTTGAGGGATCCTTATTGTGGGCCACTAGATAGTGTTTGGAAACCGAATGTTTAAAAAAGCTGTTTTTGATATTTGTAATGTGCTCATTTAGCCTCACCGAGAGGGGGCGCTTAGTTCTGCCACATATTGAAGCCCACAAGGAGCAAGTAAATGACCCCCTTGGTGGAACACGTAATAAAAGGTTTTATCTCTGTTCCATAGAGATACTAGATGATGTAAATTTCTGAGTTCTTCTGTGTGTACAACCATTTACAGCCATGTACAACACGGCATCTCTGTCAGGGAATCAACAGCAGGAGAAGGGCTCTAGGACCCAGCATCTCTACCAGCACTTATGGCAGGAGAAGGACTTTAGGATCCAGCATCTCTGGCAGGAGAAGGACTTTAGGACCCAGTATCTCTACCAGCAGGTCACATGGGCCTATATAAGGAAGTCTGCTAGTGTCTGCAATTGCTGGTTTGTCTTCAGCTCCCCCTGTGTTCCTGTGCCCTGTATTATCTGCTGATCTGATCTCCTGTGTACCGACCCGGCTTGTTTTGACCTGCTCTTCCTGATCCTCTGGCTTGACCCTTTAGCTGGCTTTTGGACTCTGCTTATCTTGCTCCCTGTACTAAGACGCAGCTGATCTTAGGTCATTCTGATCCTGGACTGTCTCTCTGTGAATGACCCCTGGCCTGGCTCCCGTCTCCACTATTCAGTTATTCCACTGGACTCTGTCTCCTGGACCTTTCAAGCACGCCTGTCTCCAGCAACCCGGCACCCGTGCTTCTGTGGGCACCACACCTGCTGTTCCACCTTCAGTGGTGTGCTGCGCTCGGCCACAAGGGGAGCCCTCCCAGCATCTTGGCCTCCTACCAAGTTACTGACAGTACAAACCAGCCATAGAGGACCGCCTGCAGCACCTGTCTGCGACACCTACCACCACAGATCAAGGGCCGTCTTCCGCCAACCCTCCGGTAGTTACTCCTACTGTGGTGATGCCCCCTCCGAAACCACGAGTACCAACACCAGAACACTTCTCCGGTGATCGGAAGAAATTCAGATCCTTTAAGAACGCCTGTTACCTATACTTGGCACTGCAACCACGGACTTTTTCCACTGAAACAGTAAAGGTGGGATTCATTATTTCTTTGTTGACTGATGAACCCCAAATATGGGCTCATGGCTTATTGGAGCAGGAGAGTCCTCTCATCAACTCTGTGGACCAGTTTTTTGAAACCATGGGCCAATTATACGATGACCCCCTGCGGGTGGCCACTGCTGAAGCTGCTCTGCATACCCTACGGCAGGGTCCACGCCCTGTGGAAGATTACACGATGGAATTCCGTACCTGGTCCTCAGACTCAGGTTGGAACGAGGCAGCCGTAAGTTATCAGTATCGGCTGGGGCTGTCCGAATCCCTCAAGGATGAACTGTCCAGAATTGAGACCCCCTCAACACTAGAAGGTCTCATCCTTTCAAATCGATAGACGCTTACGTGAACGCCAGTCTAAACGTATCCAAACCCTTCGGCAGCCCGAAGTCCCGCCTACATGCAACCCAATGCAGCTTGGCCTGGCCCATCCAACATTAACTTCAGAGGAGAGACTTCATCTCCGACAGGCGAACCTTTGCTTCTACTGTGGGGGAACAGAACATTATATAACCTTTTGCCCTGTAAGACCCAGGAAATCAGTTCCCCGCACTCCGGTCAATTTCCAGGTATCCAGATCTTCTCCAACCCATATCAGTCTTCCTGCCACGTTACTGGTGGATGGAGAGGAAGTTCATCTCCAAGCAATAGTGGATTCCGGGGCATGCAGCTGTTTCTTGGATCTGACCTTGGCAAAGAGACTCACTATCCCTCTTCACCACAAAAGGCAAAGACTGACCGTCCATCTGGCCGATGGCTCAATGCCTAGTTCCGGGCATGTCACCCAAGAAACGTCACCTATCTTCACCTCCATCAATTCTAGTCACCAGGAATTTCTACGTTTTGATGTCCTGAGCTCCCCTATATTCCCTGTGATCCTGGGAATTCCATGGCTACAGGCGCACAATCCTCAGATTGACTTGTCCAAGAGGGAAGTTCTCTTCACTTCTTCTTACTGCCGGCAGCATTGTCTTGCTCCTGAATCCAAGGACTTTTCTAGTTGTCTGTCTGTCCTACCCACACTCAGCGTGGATACCAATATACCAGCGGCCTACCATGAATTCCAAGATGTTTTTGACAAGAAGAAGGCGGATACTCTACCCCCACACTGTCCCTAAGATCACCCCATTGACTTGCTACTGGGGGCTGAGATTTCTTTTGGCCATATTTTTCCCCTTTCTGAGACTGAACTTGAAACTTTGAGGGATTATGTTGATGAAAACCTTGAAAAGGGATTTATCCGCCCTTCCTCCTCTCCTGCCGGTGCCGGCATTTTCTTTGTTGAAAAAAAAGATAAAACCTTGAGGCCATGTGTGGACTACAGGGACTTAAACAAAATGACTCTCAAAAATCGCTATCCGCTCCCCCTCATCCCCGAACTCTTCCAGAGGTTTCGTACAGCCCACATTTTCACCAAATTAGACCTACGTGGAGCTTACAATCTTGTCCGTATCCAAGAGGGGGATGAGTGGAAAACAGCATTCAGAACAAGATTCGGGCACTTTGAATACTTAGTAATGCTGTTTTGATTATGTAACGCCCCGGCCACATTCCAACATTTCATAAATGATATTTTTCGGCAGTACTTAGACCACTTTGTTATCGTCTACCTCGACGATATTCTCATATTCTCAGCTACTCTGGAGCTTCACAGAACGCATGTAAAAAAGGTACTGGGCATCCTCAGAACACATGGATTGTATGTAAAAGCCGAGAAATGCGACTTTGAGAAGACAACAATCCAATTCCTCAGACTCATCATCACCACTAATGGGGTAGCTATGGATCCTCAAAAGGTAAAGGCTATCCTTGAGTGGCCGGCTCCATCTGATAAGAAGGGTGTTCAGAGGTTCATCGGCTTCGCAAATTTCTACAGGAGATTTATAAAGAACTTCTCTAGCATTGTAGTGCCTATCACCCAGATAACCCACCAACATACCAGATTCCAGTGGTCTAGTAGCAGCACAAACTGCCTTCGATCAATTGAAGCTCCTCTTTACCTCCGCACCTATCTTACAGCATCCTGATCCTACCTTACCCTATGTCCTGGAAGTTGATGCCTCCGAAGTAGCCACGGGAGAAGAACTATGACGTGGGGGATCGGGAGCTCTTGGCAATTAAGACTGCTCTGGAGGAATGGAGATATCTCCTGGAGGGTGCCATCCATCCTACCTTAATCTTTACAGACCATAAGAACCTAGAATATCTCCGCACGGCCAAGCGACTGAGACCCTGGCAGGCTCGATGGGCTCTATTCTTTTCTAGGTTTAACTTCCATATCACCTTCCGCCCAGGATCTAAGAATGGAAAAGCCGACGCCTTGTCCCAAATGTTCCCTGACACCCCGGAAGATGTCAAACCCAGTTCAATTCTATCTCCCCTCAAAATTTCCTCTTGATCCAGCCTGATTTAAGGATTTTAATTGCGCAGGCATCCACCCAGTGCACGGAGGCAGAAATCTCCTCTCTAAGAAGCCAGGAGGGGCTCCTTTGGCATCAAAACAAGATTTTTGTCCCACAGCAAACCAGGCTTCAGGTTTTAAGAACTTTTCACGACCACCAATTGGCTGGCCACTTTGGGGTCCGAAAAACGACCAAACTGGTCCAACGGTCTTTAGACCGAGATCCGATTGTAAGGAGTATGTCAATTCTTGCACAACATGCCAGCGGAATAAGGGGTCCAACGCTAAATCCTGGGGCCTGTTAAGACCTCTGCCAGTCCCGGAACAGCCTTGGAAAAACATTTCATTAGACTTTATCATGGATTTACCCCCTTCAGAAGAATTCCCAACCATCTTGGTAGCAGTAGACCGGCTATCCAAGATGGCACACTTCTTGCCAATGATGGGCACACCTTCCGCCATGGACACAGCAAAAACTTTCATCAAAGAAATAGTCAGATTGCATGGTGTACCAGACAACATTGTGTCAGATAGAGGTGTTCAATTCACCTCTAGGTTCCGGAGGAACCTTTGCAAATTGCTGTCAATTGAGACATGTTTTTCCACAGCCTACCACCCCCAGAGCAACGGTCAAACGGAAAGGACTAACCAAACGCTAGAACAGTATCTAAGATGTTTTTGTTCCTTTTCTCAGGATGATTGGATTTCATTATTGCCCTGTGCGGAATTCGCATACAATAACTCTGTGCACGCTGCTACCAACCAGTCGCCCTTCTGGGCGAATTATGGCTACCATCCCTCATTTCTACCCAATATCATCCCTGAATCTTCAGTTCCGGCAGTTCAAGACAGAATAAATTTCATTCAAACCATTTATCAAATTCTCCAGGACACAATGCGGAAAGCCCAAGAAGGGTATAAGAAACAATATGACAAGAAAAGAAGAGGAAACCCTGCCTTTAAAGTGGGGGACAAAGTGTGGCTTTCATCTGCAAACCTCAAACTGCCATGTCCATCCCGAAAGTTGGGGCCAAAGTTTGTTGGTCCTTTTGAAATCAAACGCGAAATAAATCCAGTAGCCTTCGAACTTGCCTTACCTGAATCTTATGAGATCCACCCTGTATTTCATGTTGCACTTCTTAAACATGCCATTTCTAGTTCTTTTCCAGGGAGAGAAGAAGTACCCCCACCTCCGGTCCTGGTAGGAGACGAGACTGAATTTGAAGTGGAATCCATTCTTGACTGTCGACGGAGAGGTAGGACAATTCAGTTCTTAATTAAATGGAAAGGGTATCCACCTGAGAGCTCCTGGGAACCTGAGGCCAATGTACATGCCCCTAGATTCGTCCGAGAGTTTTGGGCCAAATACCCTGAGAAAATGGCCCAAATGGGCATCCGGAGGCTGCCCGTCGGGGGGGGCACTGTCAGGGAATCAACAGCAGGAGAAGGGCTCTAGGACCCAGCATCTCAGGCAGGAGAAGGACTTTAGGACCCAGTATCTCTACCAGCAGGTCACATGGGCCTATATAAGGAAGTCTGCTACTGTCTGCAATTGCTGGTTTGTCTTCAGCTCCCTCTGTGTTCCTGTGCCCTATATTATCTGCTGATCTGATCTCCTGTGTACCGACCTGGCTTGTTTTGACCTGCTCTTCCTGATCCTCTGGCTTGACCCTTTGGCTTGCACCTGACTTCCTTCTTCCTGCTCCCAGCATCTGACCCCGGCCTGGCTTTTGGACTCTGCTTATCTTGCTCCCTGTACTAAGACGCAGCTGATCTTAGGTCATTCTGATCCTGGACTGTCTCTCTGTGAATGACCCCTGGCCTGGCTCCCGGCTCCACTATTCAGTTATTCCACTGGACTCTGTCTCCTGGACCTTTCAAGCACGCCTGTCTCCAGCAACCCGGCTCCCGTGCTTCTGTGGGCACCACACCTGCTGTTCCACCTTCAGTGGTGTGCTGCGCTCGGCCGCAAGGGGAGCCCACCCAGCATCTCGGCCTCCTACCAAGTTAATGACAATCTCCTACATTGAATAAAGCCAGTGAGGTTCTGAAAAAAACCCTCTTAATAGACGGAGGGTTGAAAATATTAGGTGCCAAGCTATCCTTGAGTGAGAGGGCTCCTTTATAAATAACCTGGGGCTTACCAGGCAAAACTGTACCCAAAACCGGATCATTGCCCAAAATGTGCCAATGCTTTTGTATCAGCTTTTTTATGCTCATATGCTGTACAGAGTAAGAAGTGATAAAGGGGATAGTAGGTGCTCTATTCTCACGCAGGGGCTTCTCCTTGAGAAGGTCTCTTCTCTCTATTTGTACAATCTCATCTAGAGTATCTTTCAAGGCTTTTAACAAACCATGACAATTTACTTTCTACTTTTGTAAGTGCAATTTTTAAAGATCAAATACATTTTTGTATGAAACGATTTACACTATGGTGAGCTCCTTTCTATTTGGGGTAATACCTGGTCATTAACCCTGACCACTGAGTGATTGAGTTCCCTGGTCGTTCTACTGCTCCCTGTCATCAGACGCAGTGATCGCTGGTATGTCAGTGGTAGCCCATCCCCCCACAGTTAGAACACCTCCCTAGGACACACTTAACCCCTTGATCTCCCCATAGTGTTTAACCCCTTCCCTGCCGCCATTACTATAAAAAAAAAAAATAATAATAAAAATGCCATAAATCTATCCCCTATTTTGTAGATGCGATAACTTTTACGCTTACTGCGATTTTTTTTTTTTTTTTTTTTTTTTACCAAAAAGATGTAGAAGAATACATATCGGCCTAAACTGAGAAAGAAAGAAAGAAATTTGTTTTTTTATATATTTTTTGGGAATATTTATTATAGCAAAAAGTAAAAAATATTGCTTTTTTTCAAAATTGTCCCTCTTTTTTTTGTTTATAGCGCAAACAATAAAAAAACGCAGAGGTGATCAAATATCACCAAAAGAAAGCTCTATTTGTGGGAAAAAAGGACGTCAATTATGTTTGGGTGCAACGTCGCACGACCGCGCAATTGTCAGTTAAAGCAACGCAGTGCCGTATCGCAAAAAGTGCTCCGGTCAGGAAGGGGGTAAAACCTTTCCAGGGTTGAAGTGGTTAATAATAATAACGTTTGTAATCCAGCTATGGATCTCTTTCCATCAGTTCAACGGGTAGAAACTAAATTCGCAATTCACCTACAAGAACTGGGCCTTCAGGATATATGGAGGGAATTTAATCCTACAGGGCATGCTTATTCATGTTGCTCCTCTACTTATGGATCACTATCCAGGACTGATTTAGTCCTGGGTACAGAACTAACTCTCCCATTTGTCTCAGATGTGCAGTATCTAGCAAGGAATATCTCAGACTATTCACCAATTTGTTTATCTTTAAAAAGAATTAAACCCAGAATCAAATCGAATTGGAGAGTCAATGCTCAGTGATTGCAGGTGCTGCAGTTGAACAGCCCCATGCGTCAATCTCTGGTCGATATTTTCAAGAATAATGCAGATACTGCAACATCACAGGTGATATGGGATACGATGAAAGCATTTTTAAGAGGAATACTAATACAAGCAATTAGCCGGTTTAAAAAATGGAATGCAGAGTGGGAAACTCCCCTTGTAGGAGAAGTGCAACAAAAAGAATTTCAATATATCCAGAGCCCTACCTTAATAAATCATTCTATATGGAAAGATACTCAACCTTTATATAAAAAGACAGTCCTGGAAAAAGCAGAACAAGATCTCATGTTTGTAAGGAGTAGGTATTACAAGTAAGGGGAAAGGAATGGGAAAATGTTAGCTGTAATAGCCAAATCTCAGAACCGTTTAAATGAAATCCCTGCGGTATGTTTGCCAACAGGAGACAGATTATATATATAGTGGGGACAGAAAGTATTCAGACCCCCTTACATTTTTCACTCTTTGTTATATTGCAGCCATTTGCTAAAATCATTTAAAGTTCATTTTTTTCCTCATCAATGTACACACAGCACTCCATATTGACAGAAAAACACAGAATTGTTGACATTTTTGCAGATTTATTAAAAAAGAAAAACTTAAATATCACATGGTCCTAAGTATTCCGACCCTTTGCTGTGACACTCATATATTTAACTCAGGTGCTGTCCATTTCTTCTGATCATCCTTGAGATGGTTCTACACCTTCATTTGAGTCCAGCTGTGTTTGATTATACTGATTGGACTTGATTAGGAAAGCCACACACCTGTCTATATAAGACCTTACGCCCTGGTTCACACAGGGGCGGCACGACTTGCAGGTCGCCTCACCGAGGCGACCTGCACACGACTTCCACGGCGACTTCTGTATAGAAGTCTATGCAAGTCGCCTCAAGTCGCCCCCAAAGTAGTACAGGAACCTTTTTCTAAGTCGGAGCGACTTGCGTCGCTCCTATTAGAACGGTTCCATTGTACAGAATGGGAGGCAACTTGTCAGGCGGCTAGGTCGCCTGACAAGTCGCCCCTGTGTGAACTGGCACTATAGCTCACAGTGCATGTCAGAGCAAATGAGGTCAAAGGAACTGCCTGAAGAGTTTAGAGACATTATTGTGGCAAGGCACAGATCTGGCCAAGGTTACAAAAAAATTTTTGCTGTACTTAAGGTTCCTAAGAGCACAGTGGCCTCCATAATCCTTAAATGGAAGACGTTTGGGACGACCAGAACCCTTCCTAGAGCTGGCCGTCCGGCCAAACTGAGCTATCGGGGGAGAAGAGGCTTGGTGAGAGAGGTAAAGAAGAACCCAAAGATCACTGTGGCTGAGCTCCAGAGATGCAGTCGGGAGATGGGAGAAAGTTGTAGAAAGTCAACCATCACTGCAACCCTCCACCAGTCGGGGCTGTATAGCAGAGTGGCCCGACAGAAGCCTCTCCTCAGTGCAAGACACATGAAAGCCCGCATGGAGTTTGCTAAAAAAAACACCTGAAGGACTCCAAGATGGTGAGAAATAAGATTCTCTGGTCTGATGAGACCAAGATAGAACTTTTTGGCCTTAATTCTAAGCGGTATGTGTGGAGAAAACCAGGCACTGCTCATCACCTGTCCAATACAGTCCCAACAGTGAAGCATGGTGGTGGCAGCATCGTGCTGTGGGGCTGTTTCTTTGGCTGCAGGGACGGGACGATTGGTTGCAATCGAGGGAAAGATGAATGCGACCAAGTGCAGGGATATCCTGGACGAAAACCTTCTCCAGAGTGCTCAGGACCTCAGACTGGGCCGAAAGTTTACCTTCCAACAAGACAATGGCCCTAAGCACACAGCTAAAATAACGAAGGAGTGGCTTCACAACAACTCCGTGACTGTTCTTGAATGGCCCAGCCAGGGCCCTGACTTAAACCCAATTGAGCATCTCTGGAGAGACCTAAAAATGGCTGTCCACCAACGTTTACCATCCAACCTGAGAGAACTGGAGAGGATCTGCAAGGAGGAATGGCAGAGGATCCCCAAATCCAGGTGTGAAAAACTTGTTGCATCTTTCCCAAAAAGACTCATGGCTGTATTAGATCAAAAGGGTGCTTCTACAAAATACTGAGCAAAGGGTCTGTTTACTTAGGACCATGTGATATTTCAGTTTTTCTTTTTTAATAAATCTGCAAAAATGTCAACAATTCTGTGTTTTTCTGTCAATATGGGGTGCTGTGTGTACATTAATGAGGAAAAAAAATGAACTTAAATGATTTTAGCAAATGACTGAAATATAACAAAGAGTGAAAAATTTAAGGGGGTCTGAATACTTTCCGTCCCCTGTGTGTGTGTGTGTGTGTGTGTGTGTGTGTGTATATATATATATATATATATATATATATATATATATATATATATATATGTGTGTATATATATATATATATATATATATATATATATATATATATATATATATATATATATATATATATATATATATAAAGGTAACTTCTAAATTGGACCAACTTGGAGACTTTCTCCGTCCCCTGGAGATACCCTCAATTTCTGCAGATGACAGAGACAAAGACTCAACTCCCCACTCACATTGGAGGAAATAACAAGAGCCATTTCAGAATCTGCAATGGTGAAGCGTCAAGTACTGATGGCTTGCCGCTGGAGATTTATAAGTTCTATGGAGAAATACTGCTCCCGGAATTATTGAAAATGCTTAACCAGGCATTTGACACAGGTAGGCTTCCGGAATCAATGAATGAAGCAACTATTATCGTAATACCCAAACCAGATAAAGATCAGACACTACCAGAGTCTTATTGGCCAATCTTGTTGGTGAACTCAGATGTTAAAGTGGGGTTCCACCCAAAAAAACAAAAATACATAAAAAATCCTAAAAAACAAAAAAAATTTGGATATTTTTTTTTTTTTTTTAACTCACCTCTAAATGCCTGTTGCTCGTAGTCTGCCCCTTCCACTGCCTGGGCTGGTGACATCACTTCCACCTCGGCACAGGAAGGGCTCCGCTCTGCTCCCTCCCTCCTGTCAATCATCTGGGACCCATTACAGGTTCCAGGTGACTGAGAGGCCAATCACGGCGCGTGGTGCCAGGCTGTGAAGCCACAGCCCGGCGCCCAAAGTTGCAATGCCGGCACCGCTGAACAGAGGGGGAGACGAGCGGGGCTTTGATCCCCCGCATCGCTGGACCCAGGGACAGGTAAGTGTCCAATTAAAAGTCAGCAGCTGCAGTATTTGTAGCTGCTGACTTTTAATTTTTTTTTTTTTTTTTTTTTAACCGGCCCCCTGGGTGGAACTCCTCTTTAAGGTATTGGCAAGGGTCTTGGCCAATAGACTAAATACCGTTATAGGGAAATTGATACACCAGGACCAGACAGGTTTCATCCCAGGAAGGTCCACAGCAATAAACTTGAGGAAACTGTTTCTTAACCTGCAGATGACTCCTGATAATGTGGGAAAGAGCAGTTTTGTCCCTCGACACAGCAAAAGCGTTTGACTGTGTTGAATGGACATATCTGTGGGAGGTTTTGGAAAGATTTGGCCTAGGTGAAGGTTTTGTGAGGTGGATAAAATTACTATATTGTTCCCCCCTGGAGCAAGTTTACAGATTAATGGTACTATATCAAATGTTTTTTCTTTACCAGACAGGGTTGCCCGTTATCCCCATTGTTGTTTGCATTAGCAATAGAGCCTCTAGTGATAGCAATTAAACAAACACCCCTAATTAAAGGGTTTAGGAGAGGAGAAAGGGAAGATAAAATTTGTTTGTATGCAAACAATGTTCTGCTGTTTCTGGGAGATACGGATGGATTGCTAGTTTCTGCTGTAACCCCGATAGAGACCTTTGGCCCCTTCTCGGGTTTCAGCATAAACTGGGATAAATCCGTATTGATTCCCCTAGATGAGATGTCTCCAATCCTACCACAGAAGGTAAATCAGATTAGAATAGTTAAGTCTTTTAAATTTGGGTCTCCTTTAACCACTTCAATACCAGGCACTTAGACACCTTCCCGCCCAGACCAATTTTCAGCTTTCAGCGCTGTCGCAATTTGAATGACAATTGCGCGGTCATGCTACACTGTACCCAAACAAATTTTTTATCATTTTGTTCCCACAAATAGAGCTTTTTTTTGGTGGTATTTGATCACCTCTGCGGTTTTTATTTTTTGCGCAACAAATAAAAAAAGACCGAAAATTTTGAAAAAAAACAAGTTTTTCTTTGTTTCTGTTAAAATTTTTTTGTAAATAAGTACGTTTTCTTCTTCAACAACGGGCACTGATATGGCTGCACTGACGGGCACTGACTGGCACTGATAAGGCGGCACTGATGGGCACCGATGAGGTGGCACCAATGAGGTGGCACTGATGAGGTGGCACTGACAGGCACTGATGATGGGCACTGATAGGCGGCACTGATGGGCACTGATAGGCGGCACTGATGGGCACTGATAGGTGGCACTGGTAAGCGGCACTGATGGGCACTCATAGGTGGCACAGATGGGCACTTATAGGCGGCACTGATGGGCACTCATAGGTGGCACTGATGGGCACTCATAGGTGGCATTGATGGTTACTTATGGGTGGCACTGATAGTTGGCACAGATGGGCATGGATGGGCACTGATAGATGGGCACTGATGGGCACTGACAGGTGGCATGAATGGACACTGATGGGTGGCACTGACGGCACTGGTTGTTTGCAGTGATGCCCCTAAGGGTGGCATTGTTGGGCATCACTGCAACATAATGGTGCCAATCAGTGCCCATTTGTGGGCACTGATTGGCACTGACTGGGCACACTGGGCACATGTGGATGGCCATGGGGTACATACCTGGCCATCCACATGTTGCCCCTTCCCTGGTGGTCCTAGTGGCGATCCCTGGTGGTCCAGTGTGGTGATCTGAGGGGGGGCTGCGCTGATAAACAATCAGCACAGACCCCCCCTGCCAGGAGAACCGCCGATCGGCTCTCCTCTACTTGCGTCTGTCAGACGCGAGTGAGGAAGAGCCGATCAACGGCTCTTCCTATTGACAGCGTGATCAGCCGTGATTGGACACGGCTGATCACGTGGTAAAGAGCCTCCGCCGGAGGCTTTTTACCAAGATCAGTGTAGCGGTGTGTCAGACTGACACACCGCTCCACCGATCGCTGCGATGCGCGCCCCCGGGGGCGCGCTGCGGCATGTTATCCTGCTGGACGTCATATGACGTCCAGTCAGGATAACACAACCACTTCCCGGACGTCAATCCGCTATAGGGCGGGCGGGAAGTGGTTAAAATCGAAGAATATTTTAATCAAAATTTGAGGCCACCTTTAGATAAATTTAAGGCGAAGAGCAGAATATGGACCAAATTACCTTTAGCGCTGGTGGGACGTACAATTTTAATTAAAATGTTCTGGGGCCCCAAGTTACTTTATATTCTACATAATTTTCCTATGTGGATTTCCCTTAAATGGTTTAAAAAAATAGATTCCCTGTTCCGTATCCTACTATGGAAGGATAAAATTCCTAGAATTAAGCTTTCTACATTATAACTTCCCAAAGATAAGAGGGGACTTGCTGTGCCAAATGCAAAGATGTATTTTATTGCTTCTCAACTGCAATAGATGGTGGCATGGGCCAATGCAGACAGGATGGACCCAATTCAATCGATACTTTTGACTCGACCCTCTTGTAATCATTTAATATCTTAATTGGAATCCGGATCCATTGGAAACGCTTTAAAAAGACCTACCTTAGTGCTGATGAACAGAGTATGGCAGGAAATGAAATACAAAATGCAATATATAGACATTTTCAGTTTATGCCGCTCTATGGCAGAATATAAAGTATAAGGAGATACATAAATTAGAAGGATTCGGGGTATGGAAAGGATCAGAGATTCAATATATTGACCAATTATACTCTGATGGGGTTCTAAAAACATATCAAGAATTACAAAAAGAATATTTCCTTCCCCCAACACCTTTTTTCAATATTTACAATTAGGACATGCTTTACAGATCCAATTTAAAGGAAAGAATTTAAAAGTTCAAAATATGCCATTAATAGACTTAATCGCAAAGATACAATTGAAAAAGGGCATCATCTCTAAAATATGTGGCTTTTAATTGGCCAACTCCAGGGAAAGGCTAAGGAAAGTGATGGTCAGCACTCAGGATGACATCCAAAATAGTATTCCTTTATTAAATACATGTACAGAGCTGTAAAACAGCCTAAGCAATTCAGACGGTAGTCCTTCGTCATAGCTGATAAAAAACAAAATAAGTTGAATTAAAAATGCAATAGGGAAAACCTGGCATGGGATACTCTTATTGCCTGTGTACTTTGCAATTTACATTTTATACCATGATACTATCAGGAACCATGAACTGTTCCGTATCTTACTATGGAAGGTAAAATTCCTAGAATTAAGCTTTCTACATTATAACTTCCCAAAGATAAGAGAGGACTTGCTGTGCTAAATGCAAAGATGTATTTTATTGCTTCTCAACTGCAATAGATGGTGGCATGGGCCAATGCAGACAGGATGGACCCAATTCAAATGATACTTTTGACTCGACCCTCTTGTAATCATTTAATATCTCAATTGGAATCCGGATCCATTGGAAACGCTTTACAAAGACCTACCTTAGTGCTGATGAACAGAGTATGGCAGGAAATGAAATACAAAATGCAATATATAGGCATTTCAGTTTATGCCCCTCTATGGCAGAATATAAAGTATAAGGAGATACATAAATTAGAAGGATTTGGGGTATGGAAAGGATCAGAGATTCAATATATTGACCAATTATACTCTGATGGGGTTCTAAAAACATATAAAGAATTACAAAAAGAATATTTCCTTCCCCCAACACCTTTTTTCAATATTTACAATTAGGACATGCTTTACAGATCCAATTTAAAGGAAAGAATTTAAAAGTTCAAAATATGCCATTAATAGACTTAATCGCAAAGATACAATTGAAAAAGGGCATCATCTCTAAAATATGTGGCATTTAATTGGCCAACTCCAGGGAAAGGCTAAGGAAAGGGATGGTCAGCACTCAGGATGACATCCAAAATAATATTCCTTTATTAAATACATGTACAGAGCTGTTAAACAGCCTACGCAATTCAGACGTTAGTCCTTCGTCATAGCTGATAAAAAACAAAATAAGTTGAATTAAAAATGCAATAGGGAAAACCTGGCATGGGATACTCTTATTGCCTGTGTACTTCGCAATTTACATTTTATACCATGATACTATCAGGAACCATGAATCTGACCAAGACAGAAGTAAAGGTAAATCACACTTGTTTAATAATAATAATAATAAAAGTAAACAGAGTAAGCGTAGTCAAAACAAGCCAGAGTTCAGTAACCAGATCAGGTAGTCAGCCAAGCCAATGTCAGAGAGCCAGAGATAAATGTAGTAGTACAGCAGGCAGGATCAGGAGCCAGAAGGAGTGTTAGCCAGGGACATCAGCCGAGCAAGTCTTCAACAGGAACGCAGGAGAAAGTCTCTGAGATGTGACCAAAGGTGAAGGCAGAGATGAAGTGAGCTGGACGGCTTTAAGTAGCCAGGACTGACAAGCAGATCATCAACAGCTGAGTCACTGTGGAGAGAAAGGAGCTGGCAATTAGACAGCTGAGCGGCCAGCTCGGAGAAGGAAGGGCTGAGCCCAGCCCTGACAGTAACCCCTCCTCAATGACCCCTCCCCCTCGGAGGACCACCGGGCTTGAGGGGAAAACGTCTATGGAAATCACGCAAGAGGACGGGCATGTACTTCCGAGGATGAGAACCAAGAGCGTTCCTCCGGACCGTACCCCTTTTAATGCACCAGGTACTGTATGCGCTCACGGAACCTACGGGAGTCAACAATGGATTGTACTTCATACTCCTCATGGTTCTTAACCTGTATAGGGTGAGGACGTGGCACTGAGGTGGTAAAGCGGTTGCAGACCAAAGGTTTCAATAAGGAGACATGAAACACATTAGAGGTGCACATACTAGGAGGAAGGTCCAATGCGTAAGCCACTGGGTTAATCCTGCGAAGGATACGGAAAAGCCAAATAAACCGAGGTGTGAACTTCAAAGAAGGAACACGAAGTCGGAGGTTGTGAGACGAAAGCCAGACTCTGTCCCCAACCTGGTAGGAAGGTGCAGGCGTCTGCAGTCAGCATGGAGTCTGTGCCTATCGTTAACATGTCGCACAGCCTCCTGGACTTGTGCCCAAGTGGAATGAAGGCAATGGAGATGCTCCTCTAATGCAGGAATACTCTGCGGAACAAACAAGGCAGGCAACACGGAAGGTTGGAAACCATAGTTCGCCATAAACGGGGACAAACGGGAAGCTGAATTCAAGGCACTATTGTGAGCAAACTTTGCCCATGGTAAGAGTTCTGACCAGTTGTTATGATGGTCAGAAATATAGCAACGTAGGAATTGCTCCAAGGACTAATTGGCTCGTTCTGTGGCCCCATTAGACTGCGGGTGATACGCAGAGAAGAAAGCAAGCTGAATACCAAACTGTGCACAAAAGTAAGCGGAAGGTCTCCAGAGCAAAATAGAAGCCAGTTACTTAGAAGTAGGCAACTTCTTGAGTGGAATACAATGCGACATTTTCGAGAACCGGTCAACCACCATAGGGATAACTGTGTTGCCCTGGTAGTTGGGTAACTCCACAATGAAATCCATTGACAGGTGGGTCCAGGGCCTCTCTCTGTTGGGTATGGGTTGTAGGAGGCCCACTGGAAGGTGTCGTGGAGTCTTACTCTGAGCACACACGCAACAGGCAGCTATGAAAGCGGTTACATCAGCACATAGACTAGGCCACCAGAATTGTTGGGAAATGGCCCAAAAGAGTTGATTCTTCCCAGAGTGGCCAGCAGCCTTGGGAGAATGGTAAGTCTGGAGCACAGCAGTACAGAGACTCTTGGGAACAAAGCAGCGGTCACAAGGTTTCTCAGGAGGAGCATCGACCTGAGCAGCAAGAATTTTGTCATCCAAAGGAGAAGTAAGACTGGTGCGAACCGTAGCCAGAATACGATCAGGAGGAACTACAGGAACCGGAACCGACTCCAACTTGGAAGTGGAGGAAAATTGTCGTGACAAGGCATCAGCCCTTACATTCTTAGTACCGGGTAAGAATGAGACAATGTACAGTAATTAAAACTCGACAAGAAAAGAGCCCATCACGCCCTTCTGGGAGAGAGGCGCTTAGCCTCAGACAAGAGATGTGAGATTCTTATAGTCAGTAAGAATGAGAACTGGCACAGTGGTACCTTCAAGATGATGTCTCCATTCTTTCAGGGCTAAAATGATCGCCAACAGCTCTCTGTCACCAATCTCGTAATTGCACTCTGCCAGCGGCAATTTCTTGGAAAAGTAGCCACACGGATGCATAGTGCTCTCAGAGTTAGGACGTTGAGACAGAAGGGCGCCAACTCCAGTCTCAGAAGCCTAAACTTCTAGGAAAAAAGGCAACGTAGGATCAGGGTGTGCCAACACAGGAGCAGAAACAAAGGCAGCCTTGACACTCTCAAAGGCCTTAATGGACTCCGGAGACCAACTCTGTGGGTTGCCGTTTTTCCTTGTCATATCAGTCAGGGGCTTGACCAGAGACGAGAAGGTACGAACAAACTTCCGATAATAGTTGTCAAAGCCAAGAAAACGCTGCAGAGGACGTAAACCCAAGGGTCAAGGCCACTGTAGAACCGCTGGGTCCATCGAAAAACAAGCAGTGGAAATGACATAGCCCGGGAATTTAACCTGTCCACAATAGAATTCGCACTTTTCCAAATTACTATAGAGATTGTTCTCCCTTAGTCTCTGAAGCACACAACAGACATCTGTGTGGTGGTTCTCCAGGGACTTGGAAAATATGAGGATATCGTCGAGCTAAACCACCCATATAACTGCAACAAATCTCGGAGGACATCGTTAATGAACTCCTGGAAAACTGCCGGAGCGTTAAGAAGGCCAAAAGGCATTACGAGATACTCATAATGACCTGATCTGGTATTAAAAACGCAGTTTTTCACTCGTCGCCCTCCTTAATCCTGACGAGACTGTATGCCCCTCTCAAATCAAGCTTCGTGAAAAGCGTTGCTCCCTTGAGGCAGTCAAATAACTCCGTAATTAACGGAATGTGATAGGCATTCTTAATCGTGAAACAATTGAGACCCCTATAAGCGATACAAGGTCTCAGTTCACCACTCTTCTTCACAAAAAAGAAACCAGCACCAGCAGAAGACAAGGATTTGCGGATGAAACCTCGAGAAAGTGCGTCTGCAACATACTCCTCCATGGCCTTATCCTCCAAGACCGACAAAGGGTAAACACGGCCACGAGGGGGTATGGCACAGGTTGAAGGTCAATTGCGCAATCATACGAACAATGTGGAGGCAAAGTACCGGCTTGACCTTTGTCAAAGACATCGCTAAAATCGCGATACTCCTCCGGCAGGGAGGAGAGTGAAGAGGTGCACAGAACCTTGGCTACCTTCTGGAAGCATCTCTCACTGCACTGTGGCAACCAGGAGAGAACCTCAGGATGGAGCCAATCAAAAGAAGGGTTGTGAAACCACGAGAGAAGGCGGCCACGAGGGCCTCATTGTTCCAGCAACCTCTGCTGCCAGAGTACTGAATTCAATGGCGTAATCGGCAACAGTTCTTGTACTCTGATGGACATGAGGCTATTGGCAGCAGAAGCGGAGCATGCGGGAACGTCAAATACCCTTTTGAAGGAAGCCACAAATTCTGGGTAACTCAGGAACAAGGGTTTTTGCGTCTCCCATAGAGGGTTTTCCCAGGCCAAGGCTCTCGCAGAAAGCAAAGCTATCACGAAATCTACTTTGCTTCCCTCCTGTGGGAAACACCTGGAGCAGCATCTCAAAGTATATCTCAACCTGGTTGAGAAACCCTCTGCATTGAACTGGATCGCCCCCAAATCACTGGGGAAGCAGAGCGGAACCAGACATGCCTCTTATAGATGTAATACTCAAGGCGGGTGCCTGCACAGAGACTGGAGCAGCAGCAGGGACGGTCTGCAACACAGGTTGTACCGGAACAGCCATAGTGGAAGATTCCATGTGAGCCATGCGACTCAGGAGCGTTTGTAACGCCAAGGCAAACTGATCCATGCAGTGATCCTGGTCATCCAATCTGGAAAAAATATTACCAACAAGTGGACTGACTGCATCTTCTGAATTCGTGGCCTTCACCTACTATCATAAACCATGAATCAGACCGAGACAGAAGTACAGTTAATCACACTTGTTTAATAATAATAAAAAGGTAAACAGAGTAAGCGTAGTCAATACATAGCCAGAGTTCAGTAACCAGATCGGGTAGTCAGCCAATGTCAATGTCAGAGAGCCAGAGATCAACGTAGTAGTACAGCAAGCAGTATCAGGAGACAGAAGGGACGTCAGCCGAGCAAGTCTTCAACAGGAACGCAGGAGAAAGTCTCTGAGATGTGACCAAAGGCGAAGGCAGAGATGAAGTGAGCTGGATGGCTTTAAGTAGCCAGGACTGATGAGCAGATCATCAACAGCTGAGTCACTGTGGAGAGAAAGGAGCTAGCAATTAGCCGACAGCTGAGCGGCCAGCTCAGAGAAGGAAGGGCTGAGGCAAGCCCTGACATGAGTTCAGCCCTGACAGATATGTGTAATGACATTTTTTACTGTATGTATAATTTCAGTGGCTTGGCTATGATTTATGTTGTTTATGTTTGCATGACAATTTTAGTAAATTTTGAGACTGCATTTACTCCGTCAATTGTTGGCTAACCGCATTCACCTCATTTAAAGGCCCTCCTGTTTTTTGACTCCATGCAATGGAACACATCACAAAAAGTAGACATATGAAAAACCAGGCATATAAAAAGTGACCCACAATAGCATGTGTAGTTTGTATTTTTTCCAAAATGGATCATCATAAAGACAGTGGGTGCTATATGAAGGTGATAATGCCTAGATACCAATAATAATAATTAAAAAAAATTTATTTTGTAAGCATATGAAAAGCCTGGCATATAAAAAGCAATCAACAATAACATACATAATTAATATTATCTCAAAACAGAACATCATTATGTCAGTGGATGGTTCATAAAGATGATACTACCAGGACATAAAAAAAAAGAAAGTTTTTCTTTTTTTCTTCATATAAAAAAGATAGGCATATGAAAAGCGACCCACAGTAGCATGCGTGGTTTATAAGCCCAACATGAGGTGCAATGAAACATCACAGAAAATGTAGACATAGGAAAAGCCAGGCATATAAAAAGCAATCCACAAAAACATGTATGGTTTATAAGACTATAAAACAGGACATAGTTACATTGGTGGCAGCTACATAAAGATGATGCTGCCTGGACACTAAATTGATTTAAAAAATTAAGAAAAAGATCTACATCCCATCTGTGGTTCAGTCCCTGTGGGCTGTGGGCAAAATCCTCTCTATACCACAAAAAGAAAAAGAGGACATATCTCCCCTGTGTACATCTCTAAAATGTTTCGACACATTGGAGATTTTTCTGGCATTGGAGTTCAAACTGTCACAGTAATGTTCCAAGATTCATGTGCATAAGGGCCGTATGGTGCAGCCCACATATTGTACTTTACATTCATCACACTGGATTAGATATACCACATAATCCGAACCACAACTAATGTACTGTGCAATTTTATGTGTTTCTCCTGTGGCAAAAGATGTAATATTCTTATTGGGTCTATGAACCCTACAATATTTGCATGTACTGACCCCACAGCCAAATAATCCTGGATAGGAGAGCCCGGTTTTGTTGGTGACATGGGAGCTGAGATGAATAGGTACCAAAATTGAACGCAAAGTGGGGGCCCTATGGCTACTAAAACCAATACCTTTGGATAAGAGTTTATGTAATGCCATTTCAGTATATAAAATGGGTATGTTCTTTTTCATTAAACTCACTATTTTATTATACTCTACAGAATATGCTGTAGCAAAATGTAACGTCCCATCTTTTCTATATTTGGCCCTGGACCTAGATTTTACAGAATGAGTACCGGAGAATAGATCCTCCTGTTGTTTATGACAAGTGACATTAAGTTCCCTATCTATACTCCACTGAGGGTAACCCTGATTGTAGAGTCTATCTCTGACAGCCTCACACTCCCTGGAAAAAGAAAAGGGCAGTAGAGCAGTTTCTCTTTGCACGGATAAACTCCCCTATAGGGATGGCATTCATCGTATGTGTAAGGTGGCAACTGCTGGCTATAAGGGTGGCATTACCCACACAGGACTTCCTAAAAGTATTTCTTAGAACTTTAGAAGTGTCAGAATCACCTTATAATGTGATGTCAAGATAATTAATAGAAAAAGGGTCAGAGGAACCTGTAAATGTAAGATTTAGCCTGGGTTCACACATGTGCGGTACGAATTGAAGCTCAGGTTTCACTGGGGAGATAAAAATCTCCTGTTCAAAGGCTCATCTGCATTTTAGCTCAGGATCAGTGAGCAGGGAGGGGGGAGGGAGAGGGGGAGGGAGAGGGGGAGGGAGAGGGGGAGGGAGAGGGGGGGGGGGAGAGGGGGAGGTGTAGTGAGGAGAAGGAGAAAATCCATGTTCAGAACGCAATGCATCTGCGAAGCATCTATCCCATAGAAGATAAGGGGCTCGTAATTCACACCGCAATGCCCAGAAAACGCACAAGTTTTTTGTGCAATTCGCAGTGCGAATGCAACGCACATATGTGAACCAGATGCATTCATATGAATGTATTTTAAAATGTCCTGCAAATTAGATGCGATGTAAGCCGCATCTAATTCGCATAGGTGTGAACGGGGGCTTAAAGAATTTCTGAAAACTGACTGAGAAAACTGACATAATCCAGCAAAATATTAAGATTGATGGGGTTATATACTCTGATGGGGTTCTAAAAACATATCAAGAATTACAAAAAGAATATCCCCCCTCCGAACACCTTTTTTTCAATATTTACAATTAAGACATGCTTTACAGATCCGATTTAAAGGAAAGAATTTAAAACTTAAAAATATGCCAATAATAGACTTAATCGCAAAGATACAATTGAAAAAGAGCATCATCTCTAAAATATATGGCTATTCAATTGGCCAACTCCAGGGAAAGGCTACCCGTCAAGCTAGACGGGGATGGGAAAAGGACCTAGGAGATCTAACAGATGAACAATGGCAAAATATTTTGGAACAAGTACAATCAGTATCAGTTTCACCCCAGCAAACTTTAACACAATTATACATAATCCATTGCAGTCTATAGGACCCCAGTTAAATTGTATTACTGGAGTAGATGAGATACATCTGATTGTCCCCCATGTAGGAGAACCTCAGCTGACCTAATACATATGCTATGGAAATGTCCCAAATGATTTGGGTACTGGCAAAAAATAATTGATACTATTAACCAGGTATATCAAACACAGGTACAAATGGATCCTAAAATAAGTTTACTGGGGTGCTTAGAAAAAGAAACACACATACCAACAATTAGGATAGCAATTAACAAGATGTTTATTGCACGCAAGCTAATTGCACAAAAATGGATTTCATTGAATGTGCCAACATATGAGGAATGGCGCTTACAGGTTAATGGCACTGCATTAAAAGAATGGCAGGTTTGTTGAAATAGGGGGTCAATAGAAAAGTTCCACAAAATATGGGATTTGTGGTTGGGCATGCCTGGGATGACTCCCTTTATAATAGCAACAGATGGAACTCGAGGGGTGGATGGTTCTTTTTCAAATTATAGAATGTGGGGAAGGATAAGTGAAAGAGGCTGGAATAAGGGAAAGTAAATTAAAATTAAAAACTAAAATTGGTGCTAATAAAAAATATAAATTAAAAAAAAAAAAAAAAAAAAAAAAAAACAGTGTTCATGGTTTAAGAAAGAGACTGGGCAAAAATGGCATCCATGGGAGAGTTCCAAGGCCAAAACCACTGCTGACCAAAAAGAACACAAAGGTTCATCTCACATTTGCCAAAAAACATCTTGATTATCCCCAAGACTTTTAGGCAAATATTCTGTGGACTGACGAGACAAAAATTTTACTTTTTGGAAGGTGTGCGTTTCGTTACATCTGACATAAAACTAATACAGCATTTCATCACAAGAACATCATACCAACAGTCCGACATGGTGGTGGCAGCATGATGGTCTGGGGCTGTTTTGCAGCTTCAGGACCTGGACGACTTACCATAATTGATGGAATAATGAGTTCTGAGCTCTACAGAAAATCCTAAAGGAGAATGTCCGGCCATCGGTTTGTGACCTCAAGCTCAAGTGCACTTGGGTTTTGCAGCAGGACAATGATCCAAAACAACAACAGCAAGTCCACCTCCAAATGGTTCAAATAAAGCAAAATTAAGGTTTTGGAGTGGCCTTGTCAAAGCCCGGACTTAAATCCAATTGAGATGCTGTATCATGACCTTACACAGGCCATCATGCTGGAAAACCCTCCAATGTGGCTGAATTAAAACAATTCTGCAAAGAAGAGTGGGCCAAAATTGCTACACAACAATGTGAAAGACTCATTGCCAGTTATCGCAAAAGCTTGATTGCAGTTGTTATCGCCAAGGGTGGCACAACCAGTTATTAGGTTTAGGGGGCAATTACTGTTTCACATAAAGTCAGGCAGGTTTGGAGAGCTTTTTTGCCTTAATAAATAAACCATCATTTAACCACTTCCCTGCTCATAGTCAAACGACGTCCGCAGGAGTGATCTCCCATCCTGGGCGGGCGTCCTAAGACTTCCTCAGCTTCCCGGCCATCTAGGGGGCGCCATGTCACTCGGGAGCTGATGCGTGTGCCCGGTGGACATGATGTCCTCCGGGCACCCGCGATTGCCAGTAATACAGAGCAGGAACGTGAATCTGTGTGTAAACACACAGATCCAAGTCCTGTCAGGGAAGAGGAGACCGATCGTGCATTCCCAGTACAGAGGAACACCAATCGGTCTCCTCCCCTTGTGAGTCCCCTCCCCCTACAGTTAGACTCACTCCCTAGGTAACGCAGTAACCCTTTCCCTGCCAGTGACATTTATATAATAATCAGTGAGTTTTTAAATCTATCCCCTATTTTGTAGATGTTATACCTTTTGCATAAACCAATCAATATTCGCTTATTGCTATTTTTTTAACCAAAAATATGTAGAAGAATACATATATCGGCCTAAACTGAGGAAAAAATGTGTTTTTCTTTAAAAACAAATGGGATATTTATTATAGCAAAAAGTAAAAAATATTGTGTTTTTTTCAAACTTGTCACTCTTCTTTTGTTTATAGCGCAAGAAGTAAAAACTGCAGAGGTGATCAAATACCACCAAAAGAAAGCTCATTTGGGTACAGTGTTGCATGACTGCGCAATTGTCATTCAAAGTGCGACAGCGCTGAAAACTGAAAATTGGCCTGGGCAGAAAGGGGGTGAAATGCCCTGTATTGAAGTGGTTAAAAACTGCAGTTTGTATTTACTGGGGTTATCTTTGTGTAATAATAAAATTTGTTTGATCTGAGTCTTTTAGGTGTGACAAATATGAAATATGCAAAAAAAAAAAAAAAAAAACAGAAAGGGGGCAAATACTTTTTCACAGCATTGTATCCTACAACTAATGTTTGTTATGTCAGAAAGCAACTGAATGTGAACAAGTTTATCTAGATTATTGTATGCATATATGTGTGTTACGGCTCCAGGTTGGCCCACTGTTTCTACCAGTGGCAGCCGGTCCATAAGGGGTACAGGGGCGCCGCAAATACTTCCCTACCCATCCCTTTATCAGGGGAACCGAACACGGCAACATCCCCATCCCCCAGCAACTGGACAGACACTGAGCTGGGGCTGCACCGACTGCCCGGGCAGCAGGAGAACGAGGACCCCACCGTCTACCCCAAGCTACTGGACATGACCAGCCACATGGGGACCTTCCACAACTGGCCACAACACACTGGGCTCAGCCCCGAGCAACTGGCTGCTGCTGCATTCTTCCATACCGGTATGTACTATGGGGGACTGGGAACATATTCCACCATAGGCCCTATTGCAGGCGATAGACCGAGCGACGGGGAAGATGTTTGTTTCCCGCCCCCCCCCAAAAATGGAGCACCAGCCGCCACTGGTTTCTATCCAAATTCTGGATGCCAGTCCAACAGTGGACTTCTTGTAGGGAAAATAGAAATACTGTACTCCGGTAAAAAATACAATTTCTTTATTGTTCAAAATCTATAAAATTCATACAGTGCAACAGGAGAGGTGAGGCAACCCTAACATGTTTCATGCTATCATGAGTTTACTCAGAGTCATGGGGGTTGATTTACTAAAACTGGAGAATGCAAAGCTGGTGCAGCTCTGCATTGAAACCAATCAGCTTCCAGGTTTTTTAGTACTTTCCGTGATACTTTTTTTATTTAAACCAACAATTTTTCAGGACAAGCTTTTGGGGTATGTCACAAACTTTTGTGAACTAGTAGTGCTGGGACATTGAAGAAGGTGACATACCGCAAAAGCTTGTCCTGACAAATTGTATGTTAGTGCAAATAAAAAAAGTATTGCAAACAGTACTTAAAAGGAGAAGTCCAGCCTGAGCTTTTTAGGCTGGGTTTCTCCTAAGGGTCACAGGAGTGCAATTTGTTTTGCAATTCTGTCACCCGTTTTCAGCAGAGAGCAGTCCGAAGTCCGCTCCCTGCTGACGTCATTGCCATCAGTCGAGGCAGCGCGTCATCCCGTCTTCCTAAGTCTGGATCCGCCAGCTCCCTTGATTGATGGCAGTCTCAGCGAGCCGCTAGGACGGCCTCTCCCCGCATCTCCACTGCTCATCGCTCCAATGAGCATGGAGAAGCAGACCAGGAGCGATGCTGACTGACAGTCAGCATCACTCTGCTCAGGGAGGAGTGAGAACCGAGCCATTGGCGGTGTTCGGTGGCTCAGTTCTCAGTGCAGAGACAGCGGGGGACAGCTGCAGCATCGGTCTGATGCTCCATCCACCGAGGTAAGTATGATTAGCAAAAAAAAAAACATACTTCTCTTTTAATTGTTTCTGTTGCAAGTGCACTAATATGGCTACAATCACCTTAAGCAGTTTTTTTTGTCAAAGCTTAATTGAACAAACTGAAGTTAGAAGCCGATTGGCTACCATGCACAGCTGCACCAGATGTTGCACTCTACAGTTTTAGTAAACATAGACTATGAAAGAGTCATGTAAAAAGCCCCCTTATGTTCATACTGCATTTTGCGATTTAAGGCTGGACTGTGTTCCTTTAGGTGTATTTTGTTTAACTACTTCAATACCAGGCACTTATGCACCTTCCTGCCCAGACCAATTTTCAGCTTTCAGTGCTCTTACACTTTGAATGACAATTACTCAGTCATGCTACATTGTATCTAAACACATTTTTTATCATTTTTTTCTCACAGATAGAGCTTTCTTTTGGTGGTATTTAATCACTGCTGGTTTATTGATTTTTTGAGATATAAGCGAAAAAAAAGCGAATATTTTGAAAAAAAAAACACTTTTTTTAGTTTCTATTGTAAAATTTTGCAAATAAGTAATTTTTCTTCATAAATTTGGGCCAAGATTTATACTGCTACATATCTTTGGTAAAGATAACCCATATTAGTGGATATTTCCAATCACGGAAAATTGATATCTGATCACACCTGATGTACTGACGGCCGATCTCATTTCTTGAAACCCTAATAAGCCAGGAAAGTAGAAATACCCCCCAAATGACCCCTTTTTGGAAAGTAGACAGTCCAAGGTTATTAGTAAGAGGCATGGTGAGTTTTTTGAAGTTGTAATTTTTCCCACAATTATTTGGAAAATTAAGAATTTGTTTTTGTTTTTTTACAAACTTGTCATATTAATAGGTTATTTCTCCCAAACAGCATATGCATACTTGCAACTACACCCCAAAACACATTCTGCTACTCCTCCCGAGTATGAGACTTTTACAAAGCTTGGCCACATTCAGGAATTCTAGAAGCATAAATTTCTCAACCACCTATTACACCTTTGAAGGCCCTGGAGCACCAGGACAATAGAATTGCCCACAAAATGACCCTATTTTGGAAAGCTAACACCCGAACATATAATCTATGAGGCATAATGAGTCTTTTGAATGGTTAATTTTTTTCCAGAAGTTTTTGGAAAATGTGTAAAAAAAAATGAAAAACGCATTTTTTTTTTTTTACACAAAGTTGTCCATTTATAAGATATTTCCAACACATATCATGTTCATAGCAAAAATGACACCCCAAAATACATTCTGCTACTCCTCCTGAGTATAGCGATACCACATGTGTGAGACTTTTACACAGCCTGGCCACATACAGAGGCCTAACATCCAAGTAGCACCTCCAGGCATTCTAGGAGCATAAATTACACATATAATTTTCTGACTACCGATCACATTTTTGAAGGCCCTTCATATTTCTAACACATAGCATGTACATACCAAATAACAAAAGATTACCTGTGGTTTTAGTAGTGCAGTGGTCCACAGAGGAAAGCATCAGTCCAGGCAGCAGGCAAGGATGTGGTCAGCACAGCCAAAGTATTGGTTCAGGCAGGAGGAAGAAACATGGTCCATAAAGTCCTGAGTCATTACAGGCAGCAATATGGTCAGTACAGCCAAAGCACTGGTCCAGGCAGGAGGAAGAAACATGGTCCATAAATTCCTGGGTCATTACAGGCAGCGATATGGTCAGTACAGCCAAAGTATTGGTCCAGGCAGGAGGAAGAAACATGGTCCATAAAGTCCTGGGTCATTACAGGCAGCGATATGGTCAGTACAGCCAAAGTATTGGTCCAGGCAGCAGGAAGGACCATCAAGCTTAGGGCCAAGGGGACAGGGGTAGAGGCTTCTCCCACCCAAATCTCTTTGAAGCCTCCGGACAACCAGACCCTGTTGTGGGAACACAGAAAACCAAAAACTGTTTTTCTCTACTCAGAACGCTATTCTGAAGCCCCTCACACATGTGAGACCCCTATGTACTATAGTGGAAGGTCAAAATATTAGTCCAAGTGGCAGGCAAAAACATGGTAAATTAACAGGCCGAAGTTGGTGCACGTGGAAGTCAGAAATGTGGTTTAAAATGGGCAGAGGCATCGTAGGTAAACAGGCTGAGGTAGAAGTTAGAGACAGCAGGCAAAAAAATCGTTGGTAAACAGGCCAGGGTCAGGTAATGTGGACGGCAGAAACATGGTAGCAGGCAAATGATCCACACAGGTATTTGAAATAGGGAAATGGCAGTCTGTTAAAAAGAAGGGGAACTAATATCTAATGGATGTGTGGTAACTTCTGAAGCAATCTCCAATGCACAGGCCAGGTTCAGAGGAACATTGGGGGCAATAATAACTTGTATCTCTTCTAATTCCTCCTCTGCTGCATACACAGCATTTCTTTTGGCGTCTTCTTCCGGATTCTGTGGGGGGAATGTTATAGGGAAAATGTTGCTCATGAAGTCGACTCACACAATCAGAGCGAATGCTTCCTGGGGCAGGTCCTTGTTGGTAAATCAGGGCAGTGACGATGTCTTCAATATACTTGAGGTAGGTGATTTGTTGGTTTTCAGTTGCTTTTTGGTAGCAGACAAACAAATTAAACAGGGCCATATGAAACAGATGAAATGCAATTTTCTTGTACCAATAACAGGACTTGCGGGTTGACAAATAGGGTTGTAGCATCTGATCGTTTAAATCCACCCCCCCATGTACAAATTGTAGTCGTGGACACATTCAGGCTTTACAACGGTGCCGTATCTTCTCTGGGTCTCCAAGGCGTCATTGTGGATGGTAGAGAGGATGTGCACATCTTTCTTGTCCCTCCACTTCATGGCCAACACTTCCTCATTTCTCATGAATGCCGATTCTCCATTTTGTAATTTGTTTGTCAATAGATTTTGTGGGAAGCCCTTCCAGTTTTTTTTAAGGTACCACAGGCCAGGGTTTGTTTATGGTAAAGGTGGCGAAAAAGGGGCAGGCTGGTATAATAGTTGTCCACATATAAATGTTTTTCTTTTTCCAACAGGGGGTATATGCCAGCTTCCAGACAATTTTTCCACTGGTTCCAATTTATGTGGGGCACTCACGGGGCTGGAGCTGAGAGCCTTTGCCTTCATAAATCCAGAATGTGTACACATACCCAGTGGCTCGATCACAAAATCTATTCAATTTTAACCCGTACCTGGCTCTCTTACTTGGGATATACTGCTTGATGTGCAGTTGGCCAGTAAAATGTATAAGGGATTCGTCCACACAAATGTTTTGGTCCGGGATAAACACTTCAGCAAATCGTTGGGAAAATGAATTTATTAGGGGGTGTATCTTGTACAATTTGCCGTGGTTGGGATGATCTCAGGGAGGGCACTGCAAATTATCGTTAAAGTGTAGAAAACACATAATCATGTTGTAGCGTGTCCTGGACATGACAGCAGAATATATGGGCATGTGGTGGATGGGGCTGGTGGACCAATAGGCATGGAGTTTGTTCTTTTTTGTAAGCCCCATATTGAACGTAAGGCCCAAAAACAATTTAAATTTGTCCAGTGTGACGTCGCCACTGGAAAATACGGGCGTAGCATGAATTGGGATTGGCAGCAATAAATTGCTCTGCCTACAGATTGGTTTGGTCCACCATATTCTGCAGCAAATCTTGTGGGAAAAATAAATAAAAATAATCCAATTGGGAAAAATTTGTAGTGTTGGGCTGCATACTTGGCTGTGCGGTGAAAGCAGGGATTATAGAGGATCCAGAGTTGGCAGGCAACCATAAGGGGTTTGCCAGGGCATCGGTAAGGTAGGACTGGGCCTGGATTCTTCAGGTTGGGCGTGTACTTCCAGTACTGGTACTGGGCTCCTCTTCCTGGGGTCTGGAGCTGTTGGTGGTAGGCAGGTCTTCAGATCTTGGTCCTGATCTCCTTATTCTTTTAGGAGGGACAGTTTCCTCCTCTGATTCGGACTCCAATCCACTATCCTCCACTGGCTCATATTCCAAACCAGAATTGGATAAGGGGAGATCCCCGCTGCTCTCATCATCCGACATGGTAAGGATGGCATATGCATCCTCAGGTGTGTAAACCCTTTGAGACATGGCGGTACTTATTGGCAGGCCTGTGTGATGGTACTGATTGCAGTACTGATGGTGGACCTGTGTGATGGTACTGATTGCAGTACTGACGGTGGGCCTGTGTGATGGCACTGATTGCAGTACTGATGGCGGGCCTTTGTGACAGTACTTTATGGCAGGACTGCATGGTGGTACTTTGTGACGGTACGCTATGGCGGGACTGTGTGGCGGTACTGATGACGTGCCTGTGTGGCGGTAGTGAAGGCGGCACCGATGGCGGTACCATTGGCGGCCCTCTTTGACAGATGGGCTGTGACAGATCCAGATGGTGGTACCGATGGTGATACTGGTGGCGACCTGTGTGACAGATGGGCTGTGACAGATCCAGATGGGCTGTGTGACAGGTTCTCTTTATTGGGGGAGCGTGTTGTGCAGACAGTAAAACAGTACATTTTACTCACAGATCAAAGATCACAGATCTCTCCTCTCTCCTCACACAAGCGGTGTGTGAGGGGAGAGAAGGAGAGATCCCTGGAAACTGCCATTTGTGTTTATACTTATGAACAGCTGTGATTGGAATTTCATTGGCTGTTTACCCTGATCGGGATGGGCTGTGTCCGAGGGACACACGCCGGCATGTTATCATACTGGTGAGGAGCATGGCATCGCTTGAGCCCATAGGTTCCATAGCTTGACAAACTTGTTATTATTGCCTGACCTGGTATAAAATGTCCTTTCCATCCACACTAAGGAATTAACAGTTCCAACCCAGTCTTCCGGAGTCGGGGGTGTTCTTGATTGCCAAGATTGTGCTATTAGTTTTCTTGCTTGATACAAGCATCTTGCTACAGCTACAGTAGTACACCTGTCGCCCAGCTTTTTATCTATATAGCCCAATACACAGGTCTTGGGATCAAGCTCTAATTTAACTCTGAACGTGATGTTATTTTTTTAAAAATCTCAGACCAGTACCTAACCAATTTTGGGCACCTCCATAACATGTGTATTAAATTGCCTGTCCCTCAACATCTGGGGCACTCGTCGTCAGCTCTGCGGCCAAACCAGAACAACTTTTTGGGGGTGTAATAGGCTCTGTGCAACAACATCAGGTGTGAGACTTTTTGCGAGGGAGAAACCGACACCTCTGGTCCAAATTCCAGGATCCTTTTCCACTGGTCGTCCGTTATCTCCCCCACATCTGCCGCCCACCTGTCCCTGTCCCCAGGGAGGCCTGCCTGCGTGTTTATTCTTTGTGTTATTTGGGCATATATCTCTGTAATTAAACCCTTGGTGGTCTCTGATTTAATTATTTTTTGGAAGAGTGAGATCTTACACCATGTAGGCGGCTGTCTACCAAACTGCTTGCCCAAGGCGTGTCTAATCTGTAAGTAGCTATAAAATGCTTGTTTTGGTATCCCGTGCTCGTGCCTAAGTTCCTCAAAGGATTTCAAAGTGTCACCCTCATATAGTTGTATCAGCCGGCTTACCCCGCAACTTTCCCATGTCTTGTTCTTGTCGATAGTTAATAGCTAATGTAAGTGCTTATTATCCCAAATTGGTGAGTATTCTGAGGTTCCCTTGTACCCCATTATTCTCTTAGCTGCCTGCCAGACTTTAGTGATCATTTTAAATGTCGGGATCTCGCCTGTCGGTGAGTCTGCCTCCAATGCTTCCACTAATGAGTTGTGTGGATTCCCCTGTAGAATAATTTTTAACTCTATTACTTCCCCCTCCCTCAGTGTCACATCCCCCCAACTGTTGTAGCTGGGCTGCCAAAAAATAGCTAAACAGGTGGGGAACCCCCAGCCCCCCCTCCATGGCGGGCCACTGCAGCTTTTGCAGACCGATTCTGGCCTGCCCTTTTTTCCATATTAACTCCCTAAAAAGGGATTGAATTTTTTGGAACCACTTCTCTCCAATCCAAATTGGCGAGTTGTGGAGTAGATATAGCAACTGCGGCATCCATATCATTTTGACCAAATTGGCCCAGCCCGCCACGGACAGGGGGAGCCTACTCCAAATGTCGCATTTTCTCTTCAATTTTAATAGGAGAGGGGCTAAGTTGTCCTCGATAAATGCGCCAGGGTCGTTGGACAGCACTATGCCAAGGTACTTCATCTTCCCAGTGATTTTTAGCTGAGGCAGCCGCACCGAGATAGGATTAACCAATGGGTCGACCGGCAAGAGCGATGATTTCTCCCAGTTAGTGACTAAGCCAGAGAACTTACCAAAATCCTCCACTAAATACATCACTTTTTCCAAAGAGGAGGTCGTATCCCCCAGGAAAAATAGAACATCGTCCGCAAATAGTGCTATTCTCTCTTCCCCCCATTCTCTTTGAAATCCCTGCAATTCGGATGATGATCTCACCGCTCCTGCCAACGGCTCCATGGCCAGAGCGAACAACAGGGGAGACAGAGGGCACCCCTGTCTTGTCCCTCTTTCAAGGGAAAAACATTCTGAGTATTTGTTGTTTATTTTAAGTCTTGCCCTTGGGGGGTTGTATAGAATTTTTAGCCAGCTTATAAATACGGGGCCAAATCCGAACCTCTCTAGCACCCACCAGAGGTACTCCCACTCTAAGCTGTCGAAGGCCTTAGCTATGTCCAAGGACATAATGGCTCTGAGTCCCGCATTATCTGTTGGTACCTGAAGATTCAAATAAGCCCTTCTAATGTTTGTGCAGGTGGACCGACCTGGGATAAACCCCGATTGGTTCAAGTGCACAAGTTTTGCAATATGTTTATTTAGTCTGGATGCCAATGCCCTTGCGATAATCTTGACATCCGAACACAACAGTGATATTGGTCTATAAGAAGAGACTTCCAATTGGTCTTTCCCCTCTTTCGGTATCACTTCTATACTGGCCTCCGACATTGAAGGGGGTAGCCTGCCATCCTTGGCCGCCTGCTCTAATACTTTTAGGAGCTCCGGGAGCAAGACCTCCCCGTATTTCCTATAGATCTCCAGTGGCAGCCCATCTGGGCCTGGAGATTTCTGGCCTGACAGCTCCGCAACTGCCTTTTGCCGCTCCTCTAATGCCGGGGGAGACTCCATCTCTCTCCTATCCCTCTCCGAGAGTACGGGTAAGTCAATTCCTTCTGAAAACCTATCCATATCGCGTCGGTCCGAGCCCCAGGGCGACCTGTACAAGTCTCTGTAAAATGTGGAAAAAGACTCAGTGGGATCGGATGTAATCCTTCCACCCGGGGGCCTAATTGAAGAGATGGCCGATGGGGATAAATTGGACTTGGCTAAAAGCGCAAGCATCCGGCCCGTTTTTCCCCCTTCGCCATAATAGTTTTGTTTCTGAAAAAGCCTTTTATTCTCAGTTTTTCTGTTTATTACTGCTTTGTACTCTTGCTGTTTCGTGAGCCAAGTCTCTTGTTTCTCAGGGGTTGGGTCTATCACATATTGTGCCTCTGATTCCATAGCTTCCCTTCTGGCCCTTACCTCCCATTCCCTTGACTTTTTCTTCACTATAGCAACCTGCTGGTATAGTAATCCCCTAAGGAATGCTTTTAGGGTATCCCACACTACCCCTACCGGTGCCGTACCTGAGTTAAATGCTACAAAATCTTTTAATTTGACATCTACTTCTGCTGGGCTGCCTATCAGCTCCAACCATAGTGGATTTATTGTCCACATTTTCTGGTTGGATCTAACATTTAAGTTTAGTGTCAAAGTCAGGGGCGAGTGGTCCGATATTCCCCTCGGCCAGTACTCTATTTTCCTTATTAATGGCAAGGCTTCACTGTTACCCACTGCCATATCTATGCGCGAAAGGGTAGAATATGACCCTGAGTAACAGGAATACTGCAGTGTGTTTGGATTATGAGATCTCCACAGGTCGCACCATCCAATCTCCTTGAGAAATTGGCCTAGGCGCCCCTCTGACACCCTTTCCATCCGGGTCACAGGCAGGAACCTATCCGAATTATTGTCCAGAACCGCATTAAAGTCCCCTACTACTATTATTAGGGTATCTACCTTGTTCTCCACAAACTCTAATAGATCTAGCATAATTTCCGTTTTAAACGGAGGGGGAATGTAAACGTTTGCTATCACCAAAGGTTTGTTTTCCACTACACAGCTCAAAAAGACATAGCACCCCAACGTGTCTACCCTGACTTCCCTGCAGGAAAATGAAACACCTCTCTTTACCAGTATACTCACCCCTCTTGAATACGAGGAGTGGACTGAGTGATATTGTTCTTGAAATTTATTGCACCGAACTTGTAATTTGGTTTCATTGGTGAGATGAGTTTCCTGCAGGCAAACCAGTTCAGCACCGTAAGCCTCCATTACTGAGAATACAGCTGCTTTTTTAGTGGGATCGCCCATGCCCCTGATGTTCCATGAGCCTATATTTAGGGTTTTAAGGAGCATCTAAAAATGAGATAGAAAAAAAAAGCAAAAAAAAAAAAAAGCAAGAAAAAGCCAGGAAGATAAGGCAACAACCGGGCAAGGAAAAAAGATAGAGAAGAGAAAGAAAAAAAAAAAAGGAAAAAGGAAAAAAAAATACAAGAAAAGGGAGAAAAGAAAAACAAGGAAGAAAGAACAAAAAAAGAAAAGGGCAATTCATTTGTGCAGTTGTGTCTCAAAAGCTTGCCATCATCTCTGTGATTGTGTTAAAAGAAAAATAAGGAGGGAGAGAGGTGAGGGGGCCCTACAACCGTGTCCCGCTCTACCCTCTCCCCCTGTGCCACTTAATAACGAGTGTAGACAACGTGTGCATGTGTACTTTATTTTTATAGGCTCCCTAAAACATGTGCCTTATATTCACCCCATAATCTAGCCCTACTTCTCTCTATAGCCCCCCTCCCCCCCTCTTTTATTTTATCTATCCCACTACTCCGCTCCCTTTTTCCTGACCCCCCCTTCCGCCTAACTAGGCTAGCCCAAGGGGCTTTACTCGTGACCTTTTTTCTCCCTCCCAACCATTCAAAAAAAAAAAAACCCTACCCCTACTCAGGTACGGGTCAATTACCTTGTGAAACACCTTCAACCCCCCCCCCTCCCACAACCCGATTAAAAAATATCAAAATAACACAAAAAACATACATAACCAAAGAACCCACAACCATCATTGGTGGCTTCTGTCTATCACACCCCCCCTCCCCCGTGCCATCCACTGTATGCCACAAACAAAGAAAAAAAAAGGAAAAAAAAAATAAAAAAAAGATTTAAAAATTAGCTAAAGTTATTCAGTTGCTACAACCCGTAACTCTACAAGTCCTTTTTGTTGTCTTCGAGCCATTTTGCTGCCCCTGCCGTTGTATCGAAAAAATGGCCCCTAAGGCAATAATGCGTAAGCGTGCTTGATACAGCAAAGCGTATTCAATTTTATAGTTTCGTAAGTTGCGTTTAATGTCCTTAAATTCAGCCCCTCGTTTCTGCAAGTCTGGGGAGTAGTCAGGATAAAATGAGATTTTAACTCCATTGTGCAGGATGTCCCCTAGTTCTCTGGCCCTGCGCATCAGCGTCACCTTGTCTTTGTAGTTAAAGGGTTTCATAATTATTGGCCTGGGGTAACCCCCTGATGGTGGGGCCCTAGACGGCACTCTGTGGGCTCTTTCAATAGCGAAGAGGTGAGAAAAGGTTTCTGTCCCAAGTATTCCCCCGAGCCATTTCTCTAGGAACTCCTCGGGACGGGAACCCTTGCACCGCTCCGGTAGGCCCACCACCCTCACATTGTTCCTGCAAGACCTGTTTTCTGCTTCCTTCATTTTAGCTTTGTATAGGCCCATCTGCGTTTTCATTGCTTTGAGCTCTAGCTTCATTGCGGTTAAGTCATCCTCTACCTGACCCAACCTCTCCTCCAGAGTAGTTGTTCTAGCAGTAGTCCTCTGCAATTCTTGACTTACTGAAAGTAGCTCTTGCTTTAACCCTTTCAGCTGATCGCACAGGTCACTCAAGGAGTCCTTGCAAGAATTAACAGCACATAAAACATCTTTCAATGTGGGCTCAGCTGTCATTAGTGCGTTTAGGACAGCAACGTTATTTGTTCCCAAGAGCTCACCCGCTGAGCTTTTGCTGCTCGCTGTTTTTGTAGTGTGCGTTGCCGCCGACCCTTTGCCTAGGCTCTTTCTATCCCTGGGACCCCCCACATAGGATTTCTCTTGCTGTTGCTGGATGCTTTTAGTTGGTGATGGGGTAGAAGTATGTGCAAATTTTTCCAATTTGGCCGCTGCTGCTGCCGCCTGGTTCCCCTTCTCTTTAGATGAGTGGTCAGCTTGAGAGCTAGCACTCTCCTGCTGTTGCAATTCCTCTCCCTTTTTTCTAGTCATGACCGATTACGCAAGACAAAATATATGAAGGGGTTAACAGCTTGTCGAGTTTACCTTGTTTCAGTGCTATCACAGTCCCAATAATGTCTTGCTTGTATTTAAATGCTGTTGGTGCTATTGCCCAGCCTACTGTAAAAAATAGTCCAACTTTGCTAGGTTTATGCACCGTTGCAAGAGCTCACCATGTAGCTTATTTGCACAGCCCTCCACAAGCCGGCTAAGTGTCCCTCTCCCTCACAAGAGGCAGGCCACTGTATAGCAATGGATCAGGCTGCCTGAGCCTCCGCTCTGCCACGCCAAAAGCAGCGAATCGGCCGTTAGGGGGAGGAGAAGGATAGTCTGCTTCTATGGCAGCTAATAGTTGGTACCTTCGTACTGCCAGGCTGACTGGGCAGCGCAGGGTCGCTCCTGGTGGCCGCCTTCTTGACGAACACCGTCCCCACCGCCGCCTCTCGCGGGAGCTAGGGCCGTTGCCCCGACAACCTCCCAAACACGGCAGACGTTTCAGGCTCCTCCTCGCTGCTCCAAGGGGGGGCTGCTAGCGCCATCCTCCCCTGGTCCTCAGCCTTTCCCGCTGTCTGAACGACAGCGCCGGCGTCCGGGCGGTCTCCACACAGGGGGGACTGGAAGGAACCAGGCGGTCGGGTAGGTGTCTGCTCTGCAGGGGAGACAAGGCGCATCAGGCTAGGCTAGCTCCGCCAGGCTGATTCAGATGGTCACGGAGGCATCGAGCTGGGGAGAGGTCTCACACACCTCCTCTCACTCCAACATCTGATCACGCCCCCCTAAAGCCACTCCGATATATTACTTTTTGAATTCCCAAAATTTCAACCATAAAGTGTTAATAATGTAATGTTTATTCATCAATGCTTTGTTTGTTTCTGATGGTCAGATATATTTGCAAAGTTGGGAGGCTGACTTCTGAGTCAGAAAATGTGTTTGATAAAATTTTCTGTTCTGAGACTCTCGGGTCCACTTGGGTCTAGTGGATAAAAGGAACTAAGGGTGTTTATGTTTGTTGAAATTCTGCTGTAATACTGGACTTGGGAAAAACGTTCAGTTAAATATATTGAACCTATATAATGAAAACTGTTGCTGAGAAACCTTTTATTTCTGCATGCTTTATGGACTTATGTTTTTAATTAATGAGGAATATTATTTTTAATATCTCCAATGGTTAAGGCCTGAATTGATCAGGTAGATTCTGTGGTTATTCATGTTGGATGAGGAGTATCCACCCCAGCCAGTATTCACCCCCAGCCCCATGCACATAAAGTAATGCCCCCCCCCCCCCCCCCCAGTACAGTCATGTTGGATTAGCCCAGGGGAGCCAACCTGCCGCAGTACAACTGTGGCAGCTGGTCGGAAAGGGGTCAAGTGTATTTTGTTTAAACAACGACATTATAATATATTGCTGTGTAGGCAGTGAGCTTGTGTTGAAATCGAAACCCGAAATGAGAAACTCACGTGTGTCTCATGAGTTATAAGTGAGTTTTCTAGGTGACATAATAAGTTTTGCTTAGATACAGAGATGTAAAGAGTTAATTATATATGACATTATGATTGGTTAACCACTTAATAACCGGCCCATAGCCAAATGAAGGCTACAGGGCAGTTTAACTCTGGGAGGGCGTACAGTGACGTCCTCCCGGAGAATCGTTCCCGCGCGCCCGCCGGGGCGCGCACACGGGAACATCCTTGCTCGCCGGGTTCACTGGATCCAGCGCTACACGGATCGCGGTACAGGGCTAATGACAGAGGCCCTTTAGCACGTGATCGCTGAGTCCAATGACGGAGCGATCACAAATGTCAGCAAAGACTGTCAAACGGGGTCATCACAAGTTCATTGCTCTCCTCTCCTTACACCGATGCAGCGTGAGAGGAGAGCAGATCGTGTGCCAAACTGAGTTTTATTATTCTAGCAGTGCCCAATAATGCTACAACAGTGCCATCTGTCATCTGTACCACCTGTGCCACACCAGTGCCACCTGTGCCCATTAGTGCCACCTGTGCCCATCAGTGCTCATCTGCGCCACTGCAGTGCCGCCTGTGCCCACCAGTGCCGCCTGTGTGCTAATCAGTGCCACCAGAGCCACACCAGTGCCATCTGTGCCACCTGTGCCCATCAGTGCCACCTGTGCCACATCAGTGCCGTCGGTGCCCACCAGTGCCACCACAGTGCTCTGCAGTGAAGCCTCATCCGCCACCAGTATGGCAAAAAAATATTTTACTAGCGAGGAGGCCTACCAGCATCTAAGCATGACCGATGAGAGCAGTGGGGAGCTCTCGGAGTCTCAGTCCGATTCGGATTCGGCCTATGAACCCGTTATAAGCAGCGGTTCTGATACAGAATTGGAAGAGGAATGTGTGCCCATGAAAAGAAGGCACAGGGCCATCCACCTCACGAGCAGTGCCGTCCACCTCGCGAGCAGTGTCGTCCACCTCGAGAGCAGTGAAGTCCACCTTGAGAGCAGTGCCGTCCACCTCGAGAGCAGAGCCACTACAACAAAGGCCAGGCACCAGTACGGTGTCATCTCAGCCCCAAAGGGATAGGGGCCATGCCAGCCTCCCCTATGCCCTTCAAAACCCCCCTGTGGCTTCCCCCTAATTCCGGAGCAGCAAATATCCCCCCTTTCACCGCCCAGCCAGCTGTCCAGGTGAACACCAATGATTTTGTCATGCTTAATTTTTTTCATTTGATTTTCACTGAAGACTTACTATTGTCCATTGTGGCCCAGTGCAACCTCTACGCACATCAGCACATAGTAAGCAACCCTGGCTCTAGTTACGCCTGTCCCTTTGAGTGGGGAGAACTAACCATAGAGGAATTCAAAATTTTCTTAGGCCTAACTTACTATGGGACTCACAAAAAAAAAAACAATTGTACTCCTATTGATCTATCAAACCTATCCACCACATGCCACTCTTCTCATCCCTTATGCCAAGATCCAAATACCTAATGATTATGCGGTTCCTCCACTACAATGATAACACCCAGTGCCCTCCCCGAAATGACCCAGCTTTTAAAAAACTATTTAAAATTCGGCCACTCCTAAATTATTTCTCTGAAAAATTTCCCCAGTTATACTCCCCCGAACAGAATATTTCCGTGGATGAGTCCCTTGTAAAATTTTCAGGCAGGCTTGGCATCAAACAATTCATCCCCAGCAAAGGGCCCGATATGGGGTCAAAATGTACAAACTTTGCGACCGAGCCACAGGGTACATCTACGCCTTCCTGGTGTACAAAGGGAAGGACCCCCAACTGCATCCCCCTGAATGCCCAGAGTACATTGGAGCCAGCGGAAGAGCTTATCTATCCATTCCTTGGAAAGAGATACCATCTTTATGTGGATAATTTTTATACCAGCTTGCCTCTCTTCCGCAATCTTCACCGGAGAGACACCCCAGCATGTGGTACAGTAAGAGCCAATAGAAAGGGCTTCCCGCAAAAACTTGTCAATGAAAGGCTACGACGAGGGGAGACGGCATCTTTGCGGAACCAGGAGCTATTGGCTGTCAAGTGGAGGGACAGACGAAACGTCCACATGCTGACGACAATTCATAATGACACCTATGTGGAAGTCCCCAGAAGAAACGGCCCAGTCCAGAAACCAGCTTGTGTTTACAATTATAATTTGTTTATGGGGGGAGTGGACTTCAACGATCAGATGATTGAACCCTACCTTCCCACAAGAAAATCCCGCCACTGGTATAAAAAAGGGTCCATTTATTTTTTCAGTTTGGCCATGTATAACACTTATGTTATTTACCAAAAATCTACAGAGAACCCCGTATCCTATCTCCACTACCAAGAAGAAGTTATTTCCGCCCTTTTGTACCCTGAAAGCCCACCAGAAACTATTCGCTCTGATTCCGTGAGCAGACTCCACGAGTGCCACTTTCCTGACAAAATCCCCCCCCCATGAAACAGGCCTCAGACGTCAAAAGAAATGCCGGGTCATGGGAGGTGGAGATGGGAGGTGAGGGCGTGAAAACGTAGCGTCCGTCACGGAGGGAGGAGTCCCAGTGTGTCAGGGAGACGCCGCCTCGAGGAACGCTGTGTGAAGCTGCCGGCGCTTCCCGACGGAAACAACGATAAGAGTGCACAGTTTGCTAGCAGAAGAAATGACAGCCAGATGAAAACACATCTTCAAGAAAACCGCCAAGAGGAACATCTTAAGACACCGGAGAGCGGCAGAGCGAGAGCAGTGAGCGATCCGTGAAGCAGCAGAAAGTCCCTGGCTCCTACCTCCCCCCCCGCCCGCCCCACCTGCCTCCCGAGCCGCCGGTCGGATGAATCATCAGCTACAGTAACCCTCAGCCATGAATAGTGGAGGAGCCTAAAGGGGCCACCTGAGACATAGGAGCTTCAAGAGGTGGAGAGGGTAAGAGATGGATGGATGAGAGCTGTGTGGATCAAGGGAAAACAGAGAAGATCAGAAGTCAAAGGTACTGTGTAAAGTGTGATGTTTAAATCTTTGTGGAGATAACTCGGCTACAGGGCAGGGTGAGTAACAAGTGAGACTACCCAAAAAAAAAAAAAAAAAGAGGAGGATAACTGCAATACACAAAAGCGTTCAATAAAACATATAGTCCTATGAGGAAGGACGGATATTGAAATCATTGGGCGAACTGAGTAATACTGAGAAGATTGGTATAAAAAAAAAAATATATAGATAACGTGATTAAGAACAAGGGACTGTTCCAAAGCCCCGGTGAAATATAAAAGGAATATATGTGATTGCCAGTATTATCAGTATTACCAGCATAGAGAACTGGTGTGTGGACCCTGAAGGAATATATATATGTTTAAAGGATAAGTGGTTAAAACCTCTAACAGACCTGAGTTGGGGGAGGGGTGGAAGAAAGAGGAAGAACCGTGATTAGAAGAGCTAATAACCACCAGAAGTATAATACTTGAAAATATATCCAGTTTGTAAATAATCAATTACTACACAGCACAATAGGACTGACGAGCGGGGAGTCCAAGGCTAGGGGTAGACCCTGGAACAGCTATCGTATCCCTCATTACCCTTGCTCCCACCATTTTTTTGATCTGTCCCTCCTACCCATCCAGAGGCACTGCTCCCCCTAATTAAGAGAGAACAATGAATTAAGGCTGGGTAAACGGATAAGAGGGATAAAAAAAGATAAAATGAGTAAAAGTACAACTAAAACGACAAGAGGGGGCGCCCCCAAATCCCCAAAAGATAAACCAGCAGTCAACACGCTCAAGCAATATATGACGCAAGGAGCCAGCCCAAGAAATATGGAATTGGAGAGGCAGGGGCAAGCTAAGGTGGAAAAGAAAAAAGGAGCGGACAAGAAAAAAGGCGAAACCCCAGAACACTCCAGGGGAGACTTTGTATTAGAAGGAGATCTGGAATGTAGTGGGGTGGAGGGGAGATCATCTGAGTCCTTCCCTCCCACAAAAGGAGAGATGAGCGAGATGTTACAGAGGCTGGAAAATTCGATAAAAACAGACATTAGCATGCTGAGAGGGGATCTGGGAAGCCTTCTGGAAAGAGTAGAAAAAACGGAAAAAACAGCAGAGGACCAAAGACAAGAGTTGGAAACCCTCAAACAGCAAATTAAAACAATACAACAAACCCAGAAGGAAATCCCTTATAAACTGGAAGATCAGGAGAACAGAAGTAGAAGACAGAATATAAGGCTACGATCAGTCCCAGAAAAGGAGGGAGAAGATCTGAGGAAAATGAGTTCAATGGTGCTGGGCCCCCTTATAGATAAAGGGGGAGAGGAACCCCTAAGAATAGAAAGAATACATCGAGTTGGACACCGGCGAAACTCAGCAGAGAGACCATGGGACATTGTTATCAAATTCAGATTTTATGAAGATAAACTGGAGATTTGGAAGAAACTAAGAGGAAAAGAGGGGGGGGGGGAGGGGTGGATTGGGGAGGGATGGGGAGAGAGGGGGGAGGAGGAAAGGGATGGAGGGGGGACATATTGTGCAAAAACTATGATAAAACAGGAATAACTCGATATAGGCTAGAGGAACAAAAGCAGGTAGGAATAGAGGGAAAATGACAACACTTAAATTCTTATCCTACAATGTAAAGGGATTAAATTCACCTTCGAAAAGACACAAAATCTTAAAGGAACTGCAGGCTTATGGGGCAGAGGTGGTGTCCCTACAGGAGACCCATTTGACATATGACTCAAATATTAGATTATGGTCGAGAGAGTTCCCGAATTGGTACTATGGGGATGCAATATCAAAAAGAGCAAGGGGAGTGGCGATAGGGCTGGCAAAAGGGGTACATTTTAAATTAGGAGGTATGATGCAGGACCCAGAAGGGAGATTCCTGTTTCTTAAAGGTACACTCGGGGAGACAGAATACACCCTAGCGAAAATATAAACGCCCCCAATAAAAATCCAACAAAATTCCTGAAGACTACATTGGAGAAACTAATGGACTTCAGGAGTGGGGGGTTAGTAGTAATGGGAGACCTTAATATGTGTCTAGACCCAGAGGTTGATAGTACGTCCGGGGCACAGGGGACGAAAAACGGTCAGCTGAGGAAGATAAAACAGGAAATATATAAAAACCAACTAGTAGATATATGGAGGATTATGAACGGTAAAGCACGAGATTACACGTTTTACTCCCCTGTGCACCGGACGTATTCTAGGATCGACTATATATTAGTGGACCACAGACTTTTGGATAGGATAGTAGGCTCAAAAATAGGAATTATTACACTATCAGATCACGCCCCTATAGAGATGGAGATGCAAATTACCAGGGTCCAGGGACAACAGTCATCGTGGAGAATAAATGAAGATCTACTGCAAAATGAAGATACCGCAAATAAGATAGAGAGAGAGCTAAAACACTACTTTGCAACAAATGAAACAGGGGACATCTCTGAGTCAGTGATATGGGAAGCACATAAAGCCTATATAAGGGGAATAATAATACAAGAAGGAGCTAGGAGAAAGAAAGGAAAAATAAAATGGGAAATCTTACAACAGAAATATTTAATTTAGAACAAGAACATAACATAGAGGACACATAGAGGACACCACCAAGCAACATATTTAACGCTGGTGAATAAACGCGAAGAACTAAAAAAGCTGATGGAGCAAGAAACAAAAGAAAAATTCTATAAAATAGCTAAAGAAAGATACCAGTGGGGAAATAAGGCGGGAAAACATCTAGCCAGAATGCTCAGGAAAAAAAAAGGTTTACATTTTATAGGTAAGATACAAACTAAACAAGGAAAGATGGTTTATGAAACTAAAGAGATAGGTGAAGTATTCAAAAACTACTATAGTGAATTGTATACGGAGGAGATGAGCGGGGGTCAGAGAAGTGAAAATACTAAAAGCAGGAAGATAAATGAATTTTTAAAGCAAGCCAAACTACCTAAGATTACGGAAAATCTTAGAGAGTCCCTAGAGAAACCAATTACAGAAGAGGAGATAGCTAGAGCATTAGCGGACACTGCACAGGGGAAAAGTCCAGGCCCGGATGGATTTACGATATACTACTACAAGAAATTTAAAGATATACTAATACCTAAGATGTGTAAATATATGAATGGGTTAGGAAGAGATTTTGAACTAAGTAGGGAGGCGCTTTTCGCCACAATCACTGTGATTCCACAGTGATTGTGGAAGAGGCTAAGGATGAGACCCTATGCTCTAGCTATAGACCGATATTGTTACTAAACGTAGACACAAAAATATACGCAAAGGTCTTAGCTATGAGGATGAAAGAACTAATGAATATGGTAGTCCATCCGGACCAAGTGGGCTTTATAACAGGAAGAGAGGGAAGAGACAAGGGGGTGAGAACCCTACTACTGCTCCAGAAGAGAAGGGAGGAGGGACCCCCAGGCCTACTTCTGTCGAGTGACACCGAAAAGGCATTCGACAGGGTAGACTGGGGGTTCCTGTTTCAAACCTTAGAAATAATAGGAGTGGGTCCAAGGATGATAGGACGGATTAAAACACTATATAGAAAACCCAAGGCAGCTATTAAGATCAACAGATCCCTGTCAACACCCTTTGAGATCAAGAGGGGAACAAGACAGGGATGTCCCCTGTCTCCCCTTTTTTTGTACTGGCCCTAGAACCTCTTCTTGCAACAATTAGAAACAACCCCGACATTGAGGGATTCAAGGTAGGAGAAGAAGAGCACAAGTTGGCCGCATTCGCGGATGACGTACTCTTCTACATAAGTAACCCCGGGAATACAATGCCAAGATTGATCAAAACATTAAAACAATATGGTGAAATAACAAATTTTAAGATTAATATGGGGAAATCTGAAATTTTTAATATAAAAGTAGAGGAGGAAAAGTTGAAGAGGGATTTCCAGTTCCGCTGGAAAAAAGAGATAAAGTATCTGGGAATAAGGCTTGCTAACTCCCCGGAGAAGATATATAAGAAAAACTATCTCCCCCTATTGGAGGAGATAAAGAGGGAGGGAAAAAAACTTCAGATAAAACCACTTTCTTGGATGGGGCGTATTAATGCCATAAAAATGATCCTCCTTCCAAAGATCACGTACAAATTCCAAATGTTACCAATCAAATTACCACCGGAATATATTAGATAGTTAAAATCAATAATATCTAACATCATATGGAAAAACAAAAAATCAAGAATATCGTTAAAGATCTTAAAACAAGATAAAGATAAAGGGGGTCTTGCGGTTCCTGATATCCTAAAATACCACAAAGCAATAATTTTATCAAGAGCGATAGAATGGGCTAGGGATAACCAAGAAAAAATATGGGTAAACATAGAAAAATTTTATAGTAAAACACGTTTAGGATCTATTATTTGGAATCCTCCGAATCACAGAATAGTAGACGAGAATACACATTGTTTGACACGGGTAGTCTTAAAGACATGGGATGTAGTATATAAGCAATTGGATAAGGTTTATAATTCTCCCTTGATTGAATTAAGGGAAAACGAATATTTTGCATCAGGGAAAATAAGTATAGGTGGGAATTGGATAAAAAAAGATAAAGTACAACTTAGAGAAATATTAAAAAAGGGGAAAATAGTCACATTTCAAGAGTTGAAACAAAACACAGACACACGGGTGATAGATGCATGGAGGTACATGCAATTAGACCTCTTCGTGAAGAGCCTACCCCAACCAATAAGATCAGGAGAAAAACTGACAGCTCTAGAAAAACTATGTCTTTCAGAAAACACAAAAAATATTATATCAAAGTTATATAAATTGTTATTGAAAGAAGAAGAAGAAGAAGAAGAAGCAGAGGTACCTACATTCATTAAAAAATGGGAAAAGAAACTAGGAACACAAAAAAATATAAGCACTATTAGAAAAATGTTAGTCCTAGCCCACAGCTCAGCAGCAGATATAAAAACAGCTGAGATGAATTATAAATGCTTGGCGAGTTGGTACGCAACCCCAGATAAGACTTGTAAATTCCAAGAAGGGAAATCGGCAGATTGTTGGCGGGGTTGTGGAGGAGTGGGCACAATGGCCCACCTATGGTGGAATTGTCCGATTATCGAAAAATTCTGGAAAAAAATCTTGGTAATGATTAAAGAGATTACTAAAATTGAGGTAAAAGAAGACCCATGGATAGTTCTCTTCCACGGCATAGAAGGGAATGTGAAACAATATAGAGTGTCTCTGGTCCCACACTTACTAAATACAACAAAAAGATTAATCCCTAAAAATTGGTGGGGAAAAGAAAGCCCCGAGATATGGGACTGGATAAATGCCGTGGTGGAGACCTATACCATGGAGCAGATCCATTACAATAAAGAAGAAAAGAGAGAAGTGGACAAGTGAAAGTGTTGGAAGGAGTTTAAAAAATCCTGGAGTTATGCAGAAAAAATTAGGATTTAAACTAGCTACCAAGGGAAACATAGGTATTGCACACGGGGTGGGGAGGGGGATTTATATGTATACATATATATATTTGTTAGAAAACTGAGAGACTTATAAATAAAGATAACATTTTAGAGAGCCAAAGGGGGAGGGGAATTAAGCGCTGGGCCCGGCCAGGTTTTATGATCTTTTCATTATCCCCTTGTAAACCCCTTTGTATTTGAAATGAAATATATGCCACGGTGATGAAAAGATGAGAAGAGACATTTAAAAAAAAAAAAAAAAAAAGAAATGCCGGGTGTGCTCCAGTGGAGGAATTAGAAGAGGCACCACGTATTATTGTCCCGACTGTCCTTCCCAACCAGGCCTCTGTATAGGTGAATGTTTCCGCCATTACCATACTTCTCTACATTATTAGGGAAGTATGGTAAACGTAATTCTCATTTCCTGTCATTTTCCTCCACACCCCTTATGCCACTGCACTGAAATGTACATACCTCTGCCTTCTCCGGAACCGACCCTGGCCTGTTATAGGACCAAGCTTCTGCCTAACGCTAAACATACCTCTGCCTTCTCCGGAACCGACCCTGGCCTGTTATAGGACCAAGCTTCTGCCTAACGCTAAGCATACTTCTGCCTTCTCTGGAACTGACCCTGGCCTGTTATACGACCACGCTTCTGCCCAACGCTAAGCTGTACCTACCTCTGCCTGCTCTGGAACTGACCCTGGACTGTTATATGATCACGCTTCTGTCTAACGCTAAACTGTACCTACCTCTGCCTGCTCTGGAACTGACCCTGGACTGTTTGACCACGTTTTTTGCCTGCCTCTTGGATTGATCTTTTACCCTGCTATGCTAGTGGGAACACAGGGGTCTCACATATGCGAGGGGCTCCAGAATTGTTTTTCTGGATGAAGAAAACTGATTTTTTAGTTTTCTCATTCCCGGATTAGGGTCTGGAGACTCGGAGGCTTCAAAGAGATTTGGGTGGGAGAAGCCTCTACCCCTGTCCCCATTCTTTCCTGGCCTGCTACTTGGACCATGTTCCTGCTTACTACCAGGACCAATATTTTGGCACTGCTGGCAATGTCTCTACTTGCACTGACCCCGCACTGTATATGGACAGTATCTCTGCCTGTACTGACTATGGACAGTATTCCTGCCTGCTGCCTGGACAATTCCATTCACTGTCGCTGACCATGTCCCTGCCTGCTGCCTGGATCAGAGCTCTCCTCCTGTGGACAATTGCACTACTAAAATCACAGGTAATCTTTTGTTTACCCTTTATTCAGCAGAATGTATTTTAGGGTGTAATTCTTGGTATGTACATGCTGTGTTAAAAATATGAAGGGCCTTCAAAAATGTGATAGATTGTAAGGAAATTGGTGCTTCTTGGATGTTGGGCCTCTATGTGGCCAGGCTGTGTAAAAGTCTCACACATGTGGTATCGCCATACTCAGGAGGAATATAAGAATATATTTTGGGGTGTCATTTTTGCTATGTACATGCTATGTGTTGGAAACATCTTATAAATGGACAACTTTGTTTAATAAAAATGTGTTTTCATTTTTTTTCCACATTTTCCAAAAACTTCTGGAAAAAAAGGAACCATTCCAAAGACTCATTATGCCTCATAGATTATATGTTGGGGTGTTTGCTTTCCAAAATGGGGTCACTTTGTGGGCGTTTCCATTGTCCTGGTGCTCCAGGGCCTTCAAAAGTGTAATTGGTGATGTGATGAGTCCCATAAGTGCAGTTCAAGCTGGTGCGGTGGCTAGCAAAAGTAGTGCCTCGTAGCCACCAAGAATTCGAACACAGGCCTGTAGAGCCCATAGTGCCCTTCCTGATGCGCTTGCAAATCCTAATTGGCAGCCCACCACTTCTGCAGCACCTGTACTTCCCCCATTCACTGGCCAACCCAGAATTCAGGTGGAAACAGCAGATTTTACTTCCTTTGACTTTTATGAGATGTTTTTCACTGAAAATCTGTACAGATCTATTGTGGACCAAAGCAATTTATATGCTGGACAATTTATCACCGCAAATCCAAATTTGACCCTTGCCAGAGAATTTAATTTTAACCTATAACGGTTCCCGAGTTTAAGACATTTCTGGGCCTATCCCTCCTTATGGGGATTACTAAAAAGAGTGAGTTGCGGTCATATTGGTCCACTGACCCAATTTACCATATGCCCGTGTTCTCTGCTGCCATGACCAGGAATCAATACTGGCAAATCTTGCGGTTCATGCACTTCAACGACAATGAACTCTGTCGTCCTTGGGGTGACCCGGAATATGATCGGCTCCACAAAATTCAGCCCCTCGTAAACCACTTGAACCAACAATTTGCAGCCTTGTTTATTCCCGATCAATATGTCTGCATTGACGAGTCCCTGATTACATTTTCTGGCCACCTGGTGTTCAAACAGTTTCTCCTCAGCAAGTATGCCAGATATAGGGTCAAGATGTGACTCTGTTACGGCAACATGCTATACATATAGTTTCCCGGTTTACAGACTACATAGTGAACAGCGGCAAGACTGTTTGGAACTTGATGTCACCCTTGTTCAGAAATGGGTACCATTTATACGTAAACAATTTTTATACAAACGTGCCACTTTTTAGACACCTCTTTCAGTTACAAATTGGTGCATGGGGCACCGTGCAATCTAATCACCGGGGCTTCGCCCAATGATTTGTAGATACCCGACTTAGACTGGGGAGAGAGCCTGCTTGAGGTCCAATGAATTGCTTGCAGTGAGATGGAAGGACAAAAGGAATGTTTTCGTTCTGTCTTCCATTCACGCAGACACGGCAGTCCAAATTACAACGGCGACTGGAGTTGTTGAGAAGCCCCTCTGTGTCCACGAATACAACCTTAAAATGGGAGGGGTGGACTTCAATGACCAGAGGATAGCGCTGTACTAAGCTGCCTGTAAGGCCAGACGCTGGTACAAAAAAGTGTCTGTATACTTAAGCGTTAAACAGATCCAATTGGAATATGTGCTATACAAAGCATCTAGATGAACTGGATCCTTACTAAAACTCCAGGAAGAGATCAACACAGCCCTTCTGTTTCCAGAAGGTGCTGTGGCCCAACTTACCAATCCAAATGCAGTGAGCCAGCTGCATGAGAGGCATTTCCCGGTACCCCCACCCAAAGAGCCCCCCAAAGCAGATGTTGTGTCTGTAGAAAACACGGACATAGGCGTGACACCCTCTATTGTCCCTCCTGTCCTGACCAGCCTGGTCTCTGCATCAAGGACTGTTTCCGTCGCTACCACACACTAGTGGAGAATTAGCATAGGGTACAGCACGGCACAGTCCTAGGGCACACTATTACACTAGGTCCCGAAAGATGAGATGGCCATCGCATTTTGAGAGATCCTAAGCTGGAATGTTCAAAGTTATAATAAAAGTGTAAAAAAAAAGGGAAAAAACCCATAAAAAAGCCAAAAATAGTTGTTGTTTTGGTCATGAAGGGGGTAAAACCTTCTGGGGCTGAAGTGGTCAATGTACTTGTGTCAGGACCTGGATCACTTGCTGGTGGCACTGCGCTTCCCAAAGTGGAAAGTTGTAGTTCCGATGTCCACCAGCAGGCATCTCCTAGCAACCAGCAGATCTCAGTAAACAGTCTCTTCCTGATGTTGGTTGCTTTAAGGGTATTTATTGAGAAATCTGGGGTCTAAAAGACCCCAAATCCCTCCTCTACCCTTAAAAACAAAAGATCCCCCCCCCCCAATTTTTTTTTATCCTTTTGCTTTGAGAAAAAATAACATGTTTACATGGCTCGAGAACCAGAAGTGATGTCGTGGCGTCACTCCAGTCCTCCAAGGGCATAGAGAAGAGTGGTGGCCATCTTGCCATCGCTTTTCTCTATGGCAAGACACTGCCGACACCGAATGGTCCCCGGGCTTAGCGGTCGATAACGTAAGCCTGGGAACCACCGGGCACCTCTCGATTCTAAAAGTGAACCTGCGTTTCCGCAGGGACCACTTTTTCTGAAAGACCGCCGCCTAAGGGAAAAGAAAATACCGGGGCTATGGAATCTAGCTGCAGCCATAAACCCGGTATTTAACGTCAAATAATGACATATTTTCCCAGTTAGGCGGTGGGCAAGATAAGTCAACAGAGCAACATAATCTCCAGCAATCCATTTACAAAGCAATTTTAACAATTTAAACACAAGGTTTTGTCATTGCTTTTTCTAGCAAGATCCAAAAACAAGCAACTTTATAATGTAGTGTTAGGATTTGCATCAAAAAATTAAGAAAACATATTGCAGATTACTTTTTTTCTGCTTTCATAGCACTTTCGCCCATCGAAAATACCAATAAAATCACTGAAAATGCCCTCATTTTCCAAACACAAAAGGATCCAGCTCTTTTTGGAACAGGTGAAAAAAGACCTCTCCAAAATCAACTGGAATTACAAGGGACATGACAACCTTACTAAAGAGGAAAGAAAAGCTCTGAGAGAGTTGGAGGAAGCCTCTGATATTGTGATAAAAGGGAGTGATAAACGTGGTAACACCGTACTCCTATCCAGCACTATGTATGAGAATCAATCTTTATGCCTCCTTAGGGATGAAACCACATATCATAGGCTACCTACAAATCCTTTTTCTCAAATTGTTGTCAATCTTAATTTTAAACTTTACATGGCCCTGGAAGAATGTCTTATTACACGCAAAGAATTTAGGTATCTCAGTGTTCAGGAATTCAATACCCCCACCTTTTATACAATACCCAAACTCCACAAATCCATGACAGACCCCCCAGGGAGACCTATAGTTTCGGCTATACAAGGTCCCCTTGAGAGGATAGGCAAATATGTAGATGCCCTTATTAAAGAACTAGTATGCGAACTTCCCTCATATGTACAAGACACACGTGATGTCCTGGGGAAACTGGGGGATATCCGCGTACCAGAGGGTGTGCTTCTTGTTGGAATTGATGTGGAATCATTGTATACATCAATACCGCACACGTGGGGTCTTAAAGCGACACAACATTTTTTGGACAATAAATTTCCATTTCAGGCCACTCAAAATGAGTTCATCATAGACCTCTTACAGTTTATGCTGGATAACAACTGTTTCCAGTTTCTGGGGGTCTACTATAGACAAATCAGGGGCACCTCCATGGGGGCTCCATGGGCCCCATCATATGCATGTCTACATTTGGGGTTGTGGGAGCTGGAATGTGTGTATCCCTCGTTGATGTACCTTGGCCACTGTCTACTGTGGCTAAGGTACATCGACGATGTGATCATGCTATGGAACGGTACGTCTGAGGACCTTGTCACCTTTATGGAAGAATTAAACAGAAATGATAGGAACATCAGATTGACCTATACCTACAATTCTGAGACTTTGTCCTTCCTTGATCTTTTCATTAATATTGAGGGAGGCAAACTTCAGACTAGGACATTTAGAAAAGACACGGCAGCTAACACACTGCTTTTGGCCTTAAGCCACCATCCCAGATCCCTCATACAGGGCATCCCGGTTGGCCAGTTCCTCAGGGCTAGAAGGAACTGCTCGGGTGAGAGAGACTTCCACACTGAGATACAGGACCTTTATGGGAGATTTCGGGATCGTGGATATTCTTACAAATCCATAAGAAAAGCTAAAAAAAGAGCTTTAGAGTCCAATAGATAGTCCCTTCTAACAAAAAACACAATGAGTAAGCCAGGTAATGTAAATTCGGCCCCAATTAGGATCATCACTAGGTATGGGGCACAGTGGGAACAAACCAGGAAGGTACTAAGCTATCACTGGCACATACTGTCTGAGGCCCCAATTATAGGAGACATTGTAGGTGATAGACCACTCCTTACAGCTAGGAGGGCAAGGAACCTTAAAGACTGTTTGGTCCATTCTGAGTACAGTAGACCTCAAAGACGAGACTGGCTTACTTTTCTCCCACCCCTAAAAGGCATGTACCCATGTGGTAGGTGCCATATCTGTAAGTATGTTGATAGGACGGACATGTTCACCAGTACCGATGGTCATAGACAATTTAAGATCAAGAACTTCATTAATTGTTCTACAACACGCGTAATATATATGTTGACCTGTCCATGTGGACTAATCTATGTCGGTAAGACTAAGAGACAGCTCAAGACTAGAATTGGTGAACATGTCCAGAGTATTATCAATAAAGAGGACGATCGTCCCCTCTCATTACATTTTCTGAAGGTACACGATGGTGAACCAAGTGGACTCAAATGTAAGGGCATTTACAAATTGAACTTGCCAACTAGAAGGGGGGATTATGATAGGATTCTGTATCAAAAAGAGAAGATGTGGATCTTCTATTTAAAAAGCTTGCAGCCTTTTGGCTTAAATAATGAATTTAATCTTTCGGTATTCTTGGAACGTTAACCGGACATCTTCTCATGTAGATATCTATTATACATTATAGATTATAGAAATTTGCATGTGTTCATCATACATGGGATGTTTATGCATATATCTCCTATATAGGCTGCTATCGCTCAACAACAGTGACAGATCTTCTGATCTATAGAGGAAATTACAGATACACTTCTGTTATTAAAACATCTATTTGGTCCGTGGTTTGTTCGCACCTATACTGGTTTTTAAATTTTGCACTTGTGGTGAACGACGTAGTGATGGGTGTTCAGGTGTGGATGGTTTTAATTGTTAATTGTTGTCAATAGTTTGCCTATTTAAAGCACGTATCCTGACCCAGCACGCATGCTCTGAGGAAACCTGTGAACAGGTGAAACGCGTAAGCATCCTGCCACTACGTGAGTAGTGGCTGGGACCTCTGGATGCCCACCTAAAGCCTGGAACCACCCCTGTATATCTCCACCTTTTGGATTGACCATAACCGCTAATTCAACAGAGATCCTCTCTTCCCACTGTCCTCCGAAAGTGGCTTGTTACATCATCGTTGATATAGCCTCTGGACACTGCCTAGTCGGCTGACTTTGAACCTTGCGACCTACCGTATACTTCATCTGGAGGAACCAAGACCGCTGGGAGTGCACGGTTCCCAAGGCGGTTTTGTGATTAGCAAGGAGACGGTAGCAGCACGAGACATATGTGGATTGAGAGTCAACTAGATCCAGACGCTTAAACGGTGAGTGATCAATATATGTTACTATATGGAAAACATCAGTGGACTCTAATCCGACAGGTCACAAATCGCTGACTCCCGTATTTAACAGTGATACATTGTATGGATGTCGGTTTACAACTGATATATCTAGGTCGATCCTACGGGTGGACTTCTCGCCTATTAATGCAGACTTAATACAGACAGTCGTTATGATCATAAGCCCATGGACTTTTAGTCTATTTTCAAAGCATTTGAGCAGCTTTGGCTAAAATTCATCCAATTGACCCGGGTCTAAGACTATTGTCTGTATGTGTATGCAAGATGAGTGATTGAGAGAAGTGTGTGTATAAGGCACGGTGGCCACCCATGTTCCCTGTAAGACGTCTGTCTTATTTTTATCATTGGCTGGAGGGAGGAATAGTCTTTTTTCAATTGTAGTAACTTTGTAGTTAAATTGTTTATATATGTAATTTTATACTTAAGGGTTTTTTCAATAAAGATAATCAACACAATATATCAGTGGGTCCTCATTGAAGAACTGCTGTCTGGAACCTTTTTTCCAATATTTTTTTGTATACTGCTTTGTAGTTATTTTGTGTGCACTGAAAAGACCCATAAGGCAACCAGAAACAGTATAGTTGACAATTAAACATTTAACATCTTACCAATAATTATACCTCATTGAATTAGGTTTAAAAAATTCTGAAAAAGACATACCTGTGTCATATCGATGCATTGTATTTACAGCCCCAGTTTCAGTCATTCCACCAAAGATATAAATACGTTTTTCCCAGGATAGTGCAGAGTGGGCAGCACAGGCAGGAGGTACATCTCCATTTACCTTCAGTTCTTCCCACTTCATTGTATCTGAAGAAGAACATAGAACAACCATTTCCCTATAGTTTAGTCAGCTCATCTACTTCACAGTTCATTGCCAGACACACTTCTTCCCTAAACAACCAAAGGTTCAGCATAAGATACAATAGACATTTGTAAAAACCACGCTGTAACTATGTACATATATAAATATAGTAATATTTCTGAACCTATATATGGACTAGTTTAATATCCAAATCCTTAATATTTGAAATCACCAAATCATTAAAATTAATAATGTAAAAGTTACAAAATCTTTACAGCTTACTGTTCTACTCTGTTGAGCATACATCCTTCATTAAATCTATTACCTTACAGTGTATTTTGCGGATTCTTGCAGAAATGTGAGGGTATTCCTAAATCTGCTTCATTAGAACTTTTGCAAGAGGTAGTTGAATTTATAATATTATGTCAAAAGGGGCATTAATAAGCACTAGCAAAATTTAGGGTGTTTGGGCCACTTCGGTTGAACTAGCCAGTTAGGTGCTGCCCCAGATGGGAGGGCAGGAGTAATGCCTTTCCCGGTTCTTTGGTTTTGGCGGGTTTTCACTGGTGATATAAAAAGAGACTGTGGTGAGGAACAGAGCACTGAGAGAGTACTCTTCCATGGGAGAGTACTCTTCTCCCATTCTCCTGAACTTATACTTAAAATAAGGATGTGGATGTGACTTGAATGCTACCTTAGGGAGGGAGTAAACCCACGGGGTCTGCGTGTACAGATCTTTCCCTCATTCAAGGTGATGGACGCCACCTCGACCAATGGGAAAGGAATTTGACTCAATGCTCTGCAAAAATGATGGATATGCAAAGGGATAAAAATAAGAAAGATCTATCAGATATAGACAAGGAGATTGAGACTCTACGAGCCAATGGCAATCAATTTCTCCAAAATCTAGAGTTCAAAAAGAAGGAACATTTGGAAAACTACAATAGGAATCTAGTAGTTAGAAAGGACCAGAAGTTCTATAAGGATAAACTTGTATTTATGGGCGGTTATGCCTATGGATGGCAAAATGGTTCAAATGGGAATAGAATGTAAACCGTATAGACAGAATTATAATCGAGAAATCCCCATGTACAAATCTGAATCTAATCTTTCTATGTCATCTTCTGTTTCTTCTCAGGGATCTAATACTACAACGCAGAAAGGAAAAGCTGGAAGGGGACGAGCACGTAAACGTGGTAATGGTGGTGGGTACAAATGTGGAACAAACAAAAAATGTATTGTTTCACCTCATGAACCCTCTCCAGGCTCCAAGAATAATATGAACCTAGAGACGCCCTCTAGTGCACGTGGTGAACAGATGATGGGGACTAGGGATGAGCCCGCAGTTCGAGTTGAACGTCGGGTGTTCGTTTGTTCTAAAACAAACCGAATATATGGGGCATTCCCAGAAAATTTGAGCGCCGCAGAATGCCCCATAATGCACTGCGAGATTCGCAGTGCATTGCTGTATGTATAATGACTGACCTGCATGCTTTGGCCAATCACAGCGTGCTATGCTGAGAGAGCCATAATCGGCCAAAAGCAGGGTGCCTTTGGCCAATCATGGCTCAGGGGGACCAAGTCCACGCCCCACACTATACAAGACTGCTTACAGAACGGCCGTGTGTAGTGATGTTGGCGTGGACAGAGAGATAGCTTAAGTTAGATCAAGGGTCTTCAAACTATGGCCCTCCAGTTGTTCAAGAACTACAATTCCCATCATGCCTAGCCATGTCTGTGAATGTCAGAGTTTTACAACGCCTCATGGGATGTGTAGTTCCGCAACAGCTGGAGGGCCGTAGTTTGAAGATCCCTGAGTTAGATTAACCACTTGCCTACTAGGCACTTACACCCTTCCTGCCCAGGCCATTTTTCAGCTTTCAGTGCTGTCGCATTTTGAATGACAATTGCACGGTCATGCTACACTGTACCCAAATGAAGTTTTTATAATTCTCTTCACAACACATAGAGCTTTCTTTTGGTGATATTTAATCACTGTTTGGTTTTTAATTTTTTTACAAAAAAAAAAAGACCAAATTTAGAAAAATATTTTTTTTTACTTAGTTTCTGTCAGTAAATTTTATAATTTTTCTCTTTCACTGATGTGCGCTGATGAAGTGGCACTTATGGGCACTGATGAGGCGGAACTTATGGGCACAGATTAGGTGGCACTGATAAGGAGGCACTAATATGCCGCACTTATGGCCACTGATAGGTGGCACTGATATGTGGCACTGATGGGCACTAATAGGTGGCACTGATGGGCACTGATAGGCGGCACGGATAGGCGGTACTGATTCGCATTGATGGACAGCAATGATAGGCAGCACTGACTGACATCACTAATGGGCACTGATTGGTGGCACTTGTGGGCAGTGGTGGGCACTGATTGCTGGCACTGGTGGGCACTGATTGGTGACACTGTTGGCGCTATAATGTAATCAGGGCACTGATGATCAGTGCCCTGATTACATGTTTTGTTGCCCCCTGCAAGGAGATGCCGCTGATCGGCCCTCTTCGCCACACACTCTGTCAGTGTGAGGCGAGGAGCGCCAATTACTGGCATCTCCGTGTTTACATGTGACCGGCTGTGATTGGACACAGCTGATCACATGGTTAAAGAGCCGCGGACGTGAGAGTGGCTGTTCTGGGACATCATCATATGACGGCGTCTCAGAACAAGAGAGACGCACCGCAGTATTTGAATATATATATATATAAAGTCAGTCTAGTGTGTATAGTATATATATATATATATATATATATATATATATATATATATACACACACACACTCTGCTGCATTTAGCATAGACTATATATTCAGTGTTTACTCTATATGCAGTCAGTGCAGGCAGTGTATTAATATATAAATATATATATATATATATATATATATATATACACACACACATATACTCTATATCCAGTGTAGCCCATATCTGTTTTTAATACACTTCAGGCGGTGTATTAATATAGAAAGAGAGAAAAGTATTGTTGCGCTACTAAAAAAAATTTTTCTCTTAAAAGTGTAAATCAGCAGCCAGCATCACCAGTACGATAACCGTATACAAAATGTGATAAATAAATAAATGCAGCGCTAAGTGTCATTAACAATGCGTTTTTCTGTGGTTAAACAAACGTATAATCAAACATGCGTTTTCAGTGATTATACAAACATATAATCAAACATATCACCTTCATAGGTAATAAGGATGTTCATCCGAAAAAATGTGATGGTGATTCAAAAAATATATAAGTGAAAATAAACAACAAATTATAAGTGCAGTGTCTACACACATGAATCATCTAATTAGAATAATATATATCACCCTACATCACAGCAGTGTATAGTGGTATATAAAGGAATAAAGTCCATACATAAAAAACTCTAGCGATAACGCTGTGCAAACTGTGGCACTGATGAGATCCCGTAGTGATTGTTACATCTGGTGGGCAATCTTCCTGCATACAGATTTCATATAGAAATAGTAAGGTGGATGCGCTTACCAGAAGGGATGGACACTCTCACCGTACGGCGGGGTGTCATAAGGGCTTGTGGATCCAGATGATCCTATGGGTGTTCACTGGAAACTCGGTGAGGCGTGCCAATGGACAGTACTGGAAATTGCATACACAGCGACTTCAGAGACAAGACAGACTGTAGGTCATCGGATGGATGGATTCACCTCTCCCAATACGCTGGTGGCCGAAAGGATATAGTTCTCACCACATCACAATGTCATCCACATAGGGAAAAAAAGGGAATCTCCACATGGTGCATAAACCGATAAAAGCAGGTTTATTTGAATACAGAGTTTGAGGCTGAATGAAAAGTTGCAGGTACCGTGACCTTGGTCTTGGAGGAAGGACCTGTAAGGTCTAATCCAGCTTCTCCAACATACAGTGTCTTGAAAAAGTATTCATACCCCTTGAAATTTTCCACATTTTGTCATGGTCATGTTACAACCAAAAACGTAAATGTATTTTATTTGGATTTTATGTGATAGACCAACACAAAGTGGCACATTATTGTGAAGTGAAAGGAAAATGATAAATGGTTTTCAATTTTTTTACAAATAAATATGTGAAAAGTGTGGCGCGCATTTGTATTCAGCCCCCTTTACTCTGATACCCCTAACTAAAATCTAGTGGAACCAATTGCCTTCAGAAGTCACCTAATTAGTAAATAGCGTCCACCTGGCTGTAATTTCATCTCAGTATAAATACAGCTGCTCTGTGAAGCCCTTAGAGGTTTTTTAGAGAACCTTAATGAACAAACAGCATCATGAAGTGCAAGGAACACACTAGGCAGGTCAGGGATAAAGTTGTGGAGAAGTTTAAAGCAGGGCTAGGTTATAAAAAAATATCTCAAGCTTTGAACATCTCATGGAGCACTGTTCAATCCATCATCCGAAAATGGAAAGAGTATGGCACAACTGCAAACCTACCAAGACATGGCTGTCCACCTAAACTGGCAGGCCGGACAAGGAGAGCATTAATTAGAGAAGCAGCCAAGTGGCCCATGTTAACTCTGGAGGAGCTGCAGAGATCCACAGCTCAGGTAGGAGAATCTGTCCACAGGACAACTATTAGTCGTGCACTCCACAAATGTGGCCTTTATGGAAGAGTGGTAAGAAGAAAGCCATTGTTGAAAGAAAGCCATAAGAAGTCCGGTTTGCAGTTTGCAAGAAGCCATGTGGGGAACACAGGAAACACGTGGAAGAAGGCGCTCTGGTCAGATGAGACCAAAATTTAACTTTTTGGCCTAAAAGCAAAATGCTATGTGTGGCAGAAAGCTAACACTGCACATCACCCTGAACCCACCATCCCCACCGTGAAACATGGTGGTGGCAGCATCATGTTGTGAGGATGGTTTTCTGCAGCAGGGACAGGGAAGCTGGTCAGAGTTGATGGGAAGATGATGGCGCCAAATACAGGGCAATCTTAGAAGAAAACCTGTTAGAGTCTGCAAAAGACTCAAGACTGGGGCAGAGGTTCACCTTCCAGCAGGGCAACAACCCTAAATATACAGCCAGAGCTACAATGGAATGGTTTAGATCAAAGCATATTCATGTGTTAGAATGGCCCAGTCAAAGTCCAGACCCAAATCCAATTGATAATCTGTGGCAAGACTTTAAAATTGCTGTTCACAGACGCTCTCCATCCAATCTGACAGAGCTTGAGCAATTTTGCAAAGAATGAATACAAATGCATGCCACACTTTTCAGATATTTATTTGTAAAAAAGATTTTAAACCATTTATTTTCTTTCCACTTCACAATTATGTGCCACTTTGAGTTGGTCTATCACATAAAATCCATTTACGTTTTTGGTTGTGACATGAAAAAATGTGGAAAATGTCAAGGGGTGTGAAAACTTTTTCAAGGCACTATAGGTTAGACACTCCTTTTTTACTGGACGGGTAGGGCAAACGGACAACATGTGTCCTTTAAGTCCACAATACAGACATAGGCCCAATGAGCATCTCCTTTGTCCCTCTGTTTCAGTCAGGTAGAGATGGCTGATGTCCCTGGGCTCTATAGGTGTCATGGATTCAACAGAAGATTCAGGTTTATACTTGGGTGTTTTCTGGAAGTTAGGAGGCAACCCATACACTGACCGAGGCTGCCTGCGAGTCCGTGACTTCTCCTGACACCTTTCATAGTAGCGGACATCCTGACAGGCACACAGCTTTATTGGTTTTTCAAGGTCATCTGGAAAATCCTGAGGCCCCTTTCACATGGATGGATAGAATGGTGCTTTTAGCTGCGGATTTTCTAATTTTCTACCGCAGCTAAAAGCACACAATGCTTTCCTATGGCCCCATTCACACACTGCGTTTAGCTGCGAATTAGATACATGCGGTTCCGTGCGGATAGAAAAAATAGAATTGACTGCGTCCAGGAGCGATTTAGCGCAGCTATCCGCACATAACTGCAGGTAATCGCAGTGCACTGTGTCAGCTGCAGATAACAGCGCCGAGCTACTCATCAGGAAAGGAAAAATGATTTTTCCTTTCCCAATGAGCGACAAGCACGGGGATCTGACTCGGATCCCCGCCAATGCCCGGCACTGTTTGGTATGAATCTTGAGGGGGAACTCCACTCCAAATTTTAAATAAAAAACGGTGTGGGTTCCCCCCCAGTGGCATACCAGGCCCTTAGGTCTGGTATGGATTTTAAGAGGAACCCCCTATGCCAAAAAAACGGCGTGGGGTCCTCCCCAAAATCCATACCAGACCCTTATCCGAGCACGCAGCCCTGTCGGTCAGGAAAGGGGGTGGGGACGGGCGAGTGCCCCCCCTCCTGAGCCGTACCAGGCCACATGCCCTCAACATGGGGGGGGTGGGTGCTTTGGGGGAGGGGGCGCCCTGCGCCCCCCCACCCGAAAGCACCTTGTCCCCATGTTGATGAGGACAAGGGCCTCTTCCCAACAACCCTGGCTGTTGGTTGTCGGGGTCTGCGGGCGGGGGGCTTATCGGAATCCGGGAGCCCCCTTTAATAAGGGAGCCCCCAGATCCCGGCCCCCCACCCTATGTGAATGAGTATGGGGTACATGGTACCCCTACCCATTCACCTAGGGAAAAAGTGTCAATAAAAAAAAACAAACTAGACAGTTTTTTAAAGTAATTTATTAGACAGCTCCGGGGGTCTTCTTCCGGCTTCTGGAGTCTTCTTCCGACTTCGGGGGTCTCTCCGGTATCACCTCCAAATTTTTTAGGCAGAGGAAGTTTTGGAGGCACTAAAGAGGCAGCTTGGACTGGAGCCAGAGCAGGAGTCTGAACTGATTCAATGGACGCACTTCATGGTTATCAAGCAAATGTCCCTGAGGCAAAATAGCCTAATCCACCACAGCTGGGTCCACTGTCATTCTGGCCCATTTATTATGTAAGGTACCTGTTGAAAGGTTTAGCCCAGAGTGGAGCTTTGGCTGGGAGTTGAAGCGTTAGCGTAGTCAGGCAGGCCGGGTCAGCAACAATTCTTGACAACAAGGTACAAAGTCAGAATCCAGAAGTGTGGTTGGGGACAGGCAGGGTCATACACAGACTGGCAGAGTAAGGCAAAATCATCAGGCAAAGAAAGTAGTCCAGGAATCAGGCAGAGTTCAAAGTCCAGAAGTTCAGCACTTCAGTAGTTCAGCATACAAACACACACAGGGAAACAGATCCAACAAATGGGCATGGAGCACAGGGAGTCCTCCAATTTAAAGGCTGACCTGATTACAGATTATCTGCAGCTGGAAGACAGGTGAAGCCAAAGAGTCTCAGGGGTAGAAGTACCAAACAGAGTGTATGCTGCAGAGACTTAGACCCCCCCCCAGGCAGAGTAGACAGAGCTGTAGCACAGAACTGTAATGTCCCAGATTCAAAACCAGGCAGGCACATGACACCCGAAAGTTAACTGAAGAACAGTTTTGGTGCAAGTGTACACTGTGTTTGTTCATCTCTAACAGAGGAGGCCTGCCTGAAGGTGGCGTATTCCCCCACAGCCATCTTAGCCTTGTCCCAGGGCATTGATGAAAACAGCACAAAGCAAATGTACTCTCATATGTGTGGCCCTGTACAAAGTGCCTAGTGTAGCCTAGAAGAACCCACTCGGGGTAGGGCTCTCATGTGACCCTTACTTGGTGCCCAAATGAGAAGGGAAACATGGAGGAGGTAACCAACTAACCCCAACTACTACCCACCCTACAAGGGCACATGACATGGGTGAGGAACGGGCAGAAAGAGTATACTCCTCTCTCTATAAGGGAGGAAAAATGTGTGTACACCAATCAGCCATAACATTATGGTGACTGTCAGAGGTTACCTGGTTGGGCGTCGTTGCGCACCGGGGCGCGTTGGTGCGCGCGTTCCTGTGGGTGCTCGGGCGCCTGCCTCTATGGGCACTGGTGTTGGTGATCCGGCTGGCCATGGTGTACGTGGTGGTGCCCAGGCGCGCGCGTTCGCGTTATCGCGCGTCCACCTATGGGCGCAGTTATGCGTGTGCCTGGTGGTACTGGTGTGCGCGCCGCTGTCCGGGGACGCGCTTGGGCAGGTGCGGGTGCTCGGGCGCCTGTGCGTACCGGCGCGCACACGTGCCCGGTGTTTGGTGCCAATCAGCCTATTTAGGCTTCCCTCTCTCTCTGCTCGGTGCTGCCTGATCAACAGCTCATGTGCCTAGTTCCCATTACCTGCTCCTTGTTCCTGTGTTCTGATCTGTTGATGACCCGGCTTGCCTTTTGGACTCTCCTGACTTCCGCCTGCATCTGACCCTGATTTGTTTGACGCCGCTTCTGCCTGCTCCTCCTGTACCTCCGCTGCCCGCCTGTTGCCGAACCCTGCCTGTGTATGACCAGCATGTAGCTCCTGCTCAGCATCTATTGCCTGTGCTTCTGACTACCATCTGCTGTTTGAGGACTTCCGGCTTCCGGGACCCGGACTCCTGCACAGGCTCTCATACCACTCCGCACTCGCACGCTTCCTGCCTGCTCTACCAGGGGCCGCGAGTCGGATACGTAAGGGAGCCTACCCTCTGCCCAAGTGGACTCACAGGTCTGGTAAGTGAGAGACCCGACAGTATCAGGCAGCCATGACCAAGTCTGGGCAGGGAGCCTCCCCCATGGATGAACTTTGTAGGCACCTAGCGTCATGTCACAGTTATACGAGGACCCCCAACTAACTGCTACTGCTGAGGCAGCCTTGCACTCCCTGCAGCAAGGCCGCAGAGTGGCCAAAGACTACACAGTTGAGTTCCGACGTTGGAGCTCTGATACAGAGTGGAATGACGCTGCCTTGCGTCATCAATTTTGGATGGGGTTATCTGATCCCCTTAAAGATGAGCTGACACGTGTTGGGATACCTCAGACTCTGGATGAACTCATCAACTTGTCTATTCAGATTGACCGTCGCCTGGGAGAGAGACGCTCTGAGAGGTCCTCTAGTCATCCTCGTCCCATTTGGATGCTCCCTAAGGTTTCCAATTCCCCCAACCAATTTCCTCCTGTCTCCTCTACTCCAGTCACAGAAGCACCCGAACCTATGCAACTTGGTCTGCTCTGGCCATCCCTTACCCCGGAAGAAAAGATGCGCAGACGTACTCACAATTTATGCCTGTACTGCGGAGAACAAGGACATTTTGTGAGGGCCTGCCCCAACAAGATACGTAAGTGTCTGATGTCTTCTTCATGTGCACCTGTCTTGCCCAAATCTGGTAACCATTTGACACTCTGTTATGTTACAGCTTCCCGGAAAGAACATCTCGGTGTCGGTCATTATTGACTCTGGAGCATGCAGTGGTTTCATTGACCAGACCTTCGTTAATAATCATGGCATCCCTCTTCAACCTAAGGCCCAGGGACTTGCAGTACTCTTAGCAGATGGCTCTACCCTCAGCTCCGGTCCAGTCACCCATGGGACCGTCCCACTATTGGCTACCATAGGCCTGGAACACCAGGAAATCTTACGCTTGGATGTCATCTCCTCTCCACTCTTTCCAATCATCCTTGGAATGCCCTGGCTGCAGGCACACAACCCCAGCATTGACTGGAATATGGGGAAGATCCCATTTCTATCTGATTACTGCAGGCAACACTGCTTACATGGAACACCCGTGACACCGTCTCAGTGTCTTTGCTTGGACTCTGATACCAAGCTTTGCCATTCCCTTCCTGAGGCCTACCGGGATTTCCAGGATGTCTTCAGCAAAAAGGGGGCAGAGACCCTTCTGGTGCACAGGCCTTATGATTGCCCAATAGAACTCTTACCTGGAACCGAAGTTCCCTTCGGGAGGATTTTCCCATTAACTGAGCAGGAGCTGGGCACTTTGAAAATTTATATTGATGAGAACTTAAAGAAAGGGTTCATTCGCCCCTCCACGTCTCCAGCGGGTGCAGGCATCTTCTTCGTGGAGAAGAAGGATCACTCCCTATGCCCCTGTATCGACTACTGGGAATTAAACAAAATCACTATCAAGAACGGATACCAGTTACCCTTAGTACCTGAATTGTTTCAAAGACTGGGAACCGCAACAGTTTTCACCAAGTTGGAGCTCCGCGGGGCGTACAACTTAATTCGCATAAGAGAAGGGGATGAGTGGAAGACGGCTTTTCGTACTCGATTTGGGCACTTCGAGTACCTTGTCATGCCCTTTGGCCTGTGTAACGCGCCAGCAACCTTCCAACACTTCGTCAATGACGTCTTCCGTGACTTCCCAGACCTCTATGTCATAGTCTATCTGGACGATATCCTGATTTTCTCCGCTTCTCTGATCGACCACCGCAGGCATGTATGAAATGTTCTCACCTGACTTAGGCAACATGGGCTCTACGCCAAACTCGAAAAATGCGAGTTTGAGCTTCAATGTATTCAGTTTCTAGGCCTGATCATCTCTCCTGAGGGTATCAAGATGGATCCCCAAAAGGTATCTGCTATCCTGGACTGGCCTGCACCTGTAGATAAGAAAGAGGTACAGCGTTTTATTGGTTTTGACAATTTCTATAGAAAATTCATAAAGGGGTTCTCCTTGATATTCGCTCCCATTAATGAACTGACCAGACAAGGAAGCCAGTTCTGCTGGACTCCTAAGGCACAGTCGGCCTTCGAGGAACTCAAAGCTCTGTTTACCTCAGCCTCCATTCTTAAGCATCCCAACCCAGCTCTACCGTTCGTGTTAGAAGTTGACGCATCCGAAATTGCGGTAGGAGCTGTGCTCTCGCAACGACAAGGCATCAAAGCCCTTCTGTACCCTGTGGGGTTTTTCTCACGTAAACTTTTATCTTCTGAGAGAAATTACGATGTGGGAGATCGAGAACTTCTGGCTATTAAAGCAGCTTTAGAAGAATGGCGTTATCTTCTGGAGGGTGCTGCTTATCCCATCCTGGTCTACACGGACCATAAAAACTTAGAATACCTGAGAACGGCTAAAAGGCTAAAACCCCAGCAGGCCAGATGGGCACTTTTTTTTTCTTGATTTTAGTTCCACATCACCTTCAGACCCGGATCCAAGAATGTTAAGTCTGATGCACTTTCACGTATGTTCCATGATTCGGAAGAAACCTTACCTCCAGATACCATCCTCCCTCCTGGGAATTTCCTGCTTCAACAAGAAGATCTAGTCTCTCAAATCAGAAGGGCCTCTATGGGGATGACTTTACCCGCTGGGGCCTGTGCCAAGGATAGCCTGTTTTGGCATGAAAACAAGATTGTGGTCCCTGAAGAACTAAGGGTACAGGTCACGATCATAAACTGGCTGGACATTTTGGCACACGAAAAACAAGTGACTTGGTACAACGTACCTTCTGGTGGCCTCACCTTATTAGGGATTGTAAAAAGTACGTTGATTCTTGCAATACTTGCGCCAGAAGCAAGAACAGCCAGGCTAGAGCTTGGGGACTATTGAAACCTCTCCCAGTCCCAGAGAGACCATGGAGTATGATTTCAATGGACTTTATCGTTGAACTCCCCCCATCAGAAGGCTTTTCCTCCATCTTTGTCGTGGTAGACAGATTATCTAAAATGGCCCATTTCCTTCCAATGAAGGGTACCCCATCGGCTACGGAGACAGCCAGTATTTTCATTAAGGAAGTTGTCAGGTTGCATGGAGAGAAAGAATATAGTTTGACTGGGGTGTCCAGTTCACCTCCAGATTCTGGAAGGCCCTCTGTGGCTCCTTGGAAATCGAATTGGCGTTCTCAGCCTATCATCCCCAGTCAAATGGGCAAACTGAGAGGACGAATCAAACTCTGGAGCAATATCTCCGCTGTTTTTCTGCATTTTCCCAGGATGATTGGGCCTCACTACTCCCTATCGCGGCATTTTCTTACAACAATTCCTTGCATTCAGCTACCAACCAGACTCCATTCTATGCCAACTATGGCTTTCATCCGTCCTTTTTGCCTGGGTCAATACCTGAGTGTTCTGTTCCTGCAGTAGCTGAAACCCTGAATTTCTTCTCAGTAAACAACAGACTATTACAGGATACCATGGCCAAGGCCCAAGAATGTTACAAGAATATTCGATAAAAAGAGGCGTGGAGAACTTGTGTTGGAACCCGGCAACCCAGTATGGTTATCTACCGCCAATCTGAAATTGGCTTGCCCGTCTAAGAAACTAGGCCCTAAGTTCTTGGGTCCCTTCCTGGTAAGGAGGAAAATTAACAATGTCGCTTACGAGCTTGACCTGCCTAATTCTCAGAAGGTGCACCCGGTCTTCCACGTGTCTCTCTTGAAGCCAGTTACCCCCAATTCTTTTGTTGGCCGTAGTGTCGGTCCACCCAAACCTATTCTTGTTGACAATGAGGAGGAGTTTGAAGTGGAAGCAATCCTAGACTGCAGAAGGAGGCGCAATCAAACACAATACCTCATAAAGTGGAAAGGATATGGCCCTGAAGACAATTCATGGGAGCCAGAAAACAATTTGCATGCCAGAGAACTCTTGCAAGCTTTCAAAGATTCGCATGCCTCCAAGTTAGCCCAATTGGGCATCCGGTGTCTGCCCTTGAGGAGGGGGCACTGTCAGAGAGGTTACCAGGTTGGGCGTCGTTGCGCGCCGGGGCGCATTGGTGCGCGCGTCCCTGTGGGTGCTCAGGCACCTGCCTCTATGGGCACTGGTGTTGGTGATCCGGCTGGCCATGGTGTACGTGGTGGTGCCCGGGCGCACGCGTTCGCGTTAGCGCGTGTCCACCTATGGGCGCTGTTATGCATGTGCCTGGTGGTGCTGGTGTGCGCGCCGCTGTCCGGGGGGTGCGTACCGGCACGCACACGTGTGCGGCGTTTAGCGCCAATCAGCCTTTTTAGGCTTCCCTCTCTCTCTGCTCGGTGCTGCCTGATCAACAGCTCATGTGCTTAGTTCCCGTTACCTGCTCCTTGTTCCTGTGTTCTGATCTGTTGATGACCCGGCTTGCCTTTTGGACTCTCCTGACTTCCGCCTGCATCTGACCCCGGCTTGTTTGACCCCACTTCTGCCTGCTCCTCCTGTACCTCCGCTGCCTGCCTGTTGCCGAACCCTGCCTGTGTGTGACCAGCATGTAGCTCCTGCTCAGCATCTATTGCCTGTGCTTCTGACTACCATCTGCTGTTTGAGGACTTCCTGCTTCCGGGACCCGGACTCCTGCACAGGCTCTCATACCACTCTGCACTCGCGCGCTTCCTGTCTGCTCTACCAGGGGCCGCGAGTCGGATACGTAAGGGAGCCTACCCTCTGCCCAAGCAGACTCACCGGTCTGGTAAGTGAGAGACCTGACAGTGACCAATCTAATACTGAGTAGGTCCCCCTTTTCCTACCAAACCAGCTCTGACCCATCGCAGCATGGATGCCACTAGACCTCTGAGGGCTTGTTGTGGTATCCTGGAACCAAGTCATTAGTAGCAGATCCTTTAAGTCCTGTAAGTTGCGAGGTGGGGCTTCCATGGATCAGACATGGATGGATTGAGATCTGGAGAATTTAGAGGCCAAGTCAACACCTCAAAGTCCTTGTGTTCTGTTCTTCAAACTATTCTTGAACCATTTTTGCAGTGTGACAGGGCGTATTATACCTGCTGAACAAGGCCATCGTCATCAGGGAATATTGTTTCCATGAAGGGGTTATCTGGTCAGCAACAATGTTTAGGTTGGTGGCACATATCAAAGTAACATCCATATGAATGGCAAGACCAACATTTCCCACCAGAACATTAACCAAAGCATCAAACTGCCTCTGCTTGCTTGCCTTCTTCTCATCCTGGTGCCATCTCTTCCACAGTTAAGCAATGCACACGCACCCAGCCACATGATGTTAACGAAAACAGGCTACCTTCTTATACACACGGCCGGACTTGCCAACGGGCTAAACACCGTCGGCATTTCCGACGGAAAGATTTAGAATATGCTCTATATCTGAGTCCGTCGGAAATGCCGACAGAAAAAGTCCGATGGGGCATACACATGGTCGGAATGTCCGACCGAAAGCTCCCATCTGACTTTTTCTGTCGGGAAGTCTGGCCGTGTGTATGCGGAATTACACTGCTATTTGGTCCAGTTCTAATACTCACATGGTCATTGTAGGAACTTTTGGCCATGGACATGGGTCAGCATGGGCACCCGGACCGGTCTGAGGCTAAGCAGTCCCATACACAACAAACGGTAATGCCAATTTTATCTGCTGTTAACACATCAACTTCATGGCCAACTTGTCTACGTTCTGCCTAAGTTTTCCCAGCAACTTTTAGATGCCATTGTAATGAGATAATCAATGCCATTTACTTTACCTGTCAGTGATCTTAATGCTATGGCTGATCTGTGTAAATGCTGCAACACTAATCTCATGATCAACATGCATTTACTAATTTTTACATTGAAGCTTGTAAACTGCACCCCAGTGGTGAGGGGGGGGAGCCGGGGCACAAAGTGGTGAGGGCGGGAGGTGGAAAGTGGTAAGGGGAGGGGGGATGTGGTGAGGGGGGAAAGTAGTAAGGGGGTAAGTGGTGAGAGGGGGCAGGGTCGGGGGAAAGTGCCGAGGGAGGACAGCAGGGGGAAAAGTGGTGGGGAAAAGTGGTGAGGGAAAGAGTGGGAGGGGGTGAGGGCAGAGGCGGGAGGGAAAGTGTTGAGGGCAGTGGGGGTGTGGTGAGGGGAAAAGTGGTGAGGGCAGGGGTGGGAAGAAGGGGGGAGTGGTGAAGGCAGGGGCGAGGGGGCATGGTAAGGGCAGGGGTGAGGGAAGTGGTGAGGGGAAAGGCAGGGGGGAAAAGTGGTGAGGGAAATTGTGAAGGTGAGGGCTGAGGGGAGAAGTGGCACTGAAATCTTATCTGTGGGGAACAAGACACGCAGATCAAAATCTCCTGTATGTACTGTGCAGTCACAAAAGATGACACATTTGACAAAAAACTCATCATAAACTAGCACAGGGTCTTCAAGGGATTTCTGATGTGACTATCAAACGACAGTGCTCAGGCGCAAGTGCAGCCTTTGCGATCCTGGTAGTTCCGCGACTGGTGTCAGTTTTTTTTATTTTATCTTTTTATCATTTATTTTTACAATGTAATTTTTTACATTTTTTTAGGAGCCCCGTTAGGGGACTTTGGTGAAATATCAGGGGTCTAGGCAGACCTCTGATGTTTCCCTTTCAAGACAGAAAAAGGAGATTGAGGACAGAGCCCTCAATCTTAATCATTGCAACCTCAGCAGCACTGAGTTAATTGATAGGAATATCTCTGTACAGAACTTCCCATTCATTCACAAATTTAATACTATACTATACTATACTATACTATACTATACTATACTATACTAATACTAAACACAGCTTACTATACTTCAGTCATGGTACCGATCACTGACTCTGTCCATTCAGAAAAGGAAGGGGCTATTATCCTTTAATTGCCTCTTCTCTGCTCTCCATCCTGACACATCCTCCGCAGCAGCTTATCCACACCTCTCTCTCCTGTGCCCAACACCGTTTTTCCGCACCACTCTTTCCAGTGCCCAGCACCCCTTATCCACAGGTCTCCCTCCTGTGCCCAGCACCCTTATGCGCACCGCTCTCTCCTGTGCTGAGCACCCCTTATCGACACCTCTCCCTCCTGTGTCCAGCACCCTTATCTGCACTGCTCTCCTGTGCCCAGAACGCATTGGACACAGCTCTCCCTCCTGTGTCCAGCACCCTTATCCGCGCCGCTCCCTCCTGTGCCCAGCACCCCTTATCCACAGCTCTACTTCCTGTGTCCAGCCCCCTTATCTCCACCGCTCTCTCCTGTGCCCAGCACCCTTATCCACAGCTCTCTCTCCTGTGCCTAGCACCCTTATCCACAGCTCTCCCTCCTGTACCCAGCACCCCTTATCCACAGTTCCCTATCCTGTTCCCAGCACCCCTCCCAATCCACACACCTATCCCTCTGTTCCCAGCACCCCCCCTCCATTTACACACCCACACAGCCGTGTGTCAAGTGAATAAACCAGGAGGCTGAAGCGCTGTGCAAGTTACAGTAATGGTGGAACCCCGCGTGGAAAATTGGTGTCTTTTGTGAAACCTTTCCGTAACTTTAAATAAATGTGGGCTGCCATGCCCTTAAAAATGCAGTTCTGGACTCGCACAACTCCTTGAAACACATGCACCACTTGAGTTTAATCACCCTGATCTTTACACCCCCCATCCACACACCTCTCCCTCTGTTCTCAGCACACCCACCTCCCCCCCATCCAAACACCTCTCAATCTGTTCCCAGCAGCCCCCCAAACACGCACACACCTCTCCTTCTGTTCTCAATACCCCCCATCCACCCACCTCTCCCTCTGTTCTCAGCACCTAAACCCCCCTCCATCCACACACCTCTCCCTCCCTCCCTGTTCCCAGCACCATCCCCCCTCACCCATACACCTCTCCCTTGGTTCTCAGCACCCCCCCATCCACAGACCTCTCCATCTGTTCTCAGCGCCCCTCTCCATCCACACACCTCTCCATCTGTTCTCAGCGCCCCCCTCCATACACACACCTCTCCTTCTGTTCTCAGAACCCCCATACCTCTCCCTCTGTTCTCAACACCTACCCCCACCCCTCTCCTCCATCCACACACCTCTCCCTCTGTCCCCAGCACCATCCCCCCTCATCCACACACCTCTTCCTCTGTTCTCAGCACCCGCCCCCATCCACACACCTCTGCCTCTGTACTTAGCACCCCCATACCTCTCCCTCTGTTCTTAGCACCCCCCTCAACCGCCAGCGGGAGGCATCAGCACCCAGGGGAAGGCGGAGCCAGTTGAGAAATGTAGGAAAGTGTCTTGGATGCTGGTGCCAGCAAAATGCCCATGCTTCAGAGTCTCAGTTGGGGGGGTAATGAAATCTGGAAATGGGGTGTACAGGAGAGTCCCCTGGCGCATGGGATTGGGTTGCAATTGTGACCCTTGCAACCCATGTAGTTACGCCCCTGCTACTAAACTATACAGACTGTCACAAGTTGGGGGTTGTTAAACTCACTGTTGGGCACTACCATTGAGCTAACCTCATGCCAGATGTATGTTTCAGGGCTTTTTCTGCCTGCTTTTATTTAACAGAAAACAAAAGTTCACACATGAAAAGCTTTCCACACAGTGGGTTCTCACCATCAATACGACCAAGCTACAACCAAGCAATAGTATTCAGCTTCTCGGCTCTTTATCGGCCCTGCGGCTCAGGCCTCGGCCCTCCTGACCGCCAGAGTACTGTATATATACTGTAAATACTGTACCTCTGTCAGCTTGGCTTCTTATCCTGCAGCTCCCAGCAGCTACATCCTTCACAGGCTTGGGCCTTGTCTGTCCTGACACGGACAGTACGGCGCAAACGTGCACCACTCACTGCTTCCTTTACATATTAACCCCATCGCGAGGGAGGAGCCCTGACCTCTAATTCCGTCTCTAACATGAATGCAGCACACGCCTGCATCATTAATTTGCCTGTTTCCTGTAAAATCTGGCCTAGACCGCCATGGCACAGGCTTGCCCTGCCACATTTCTCCCCCTTGTTTCGCACTGGAGGGAGAAACACACCTATTCCTCACACTGGCGCCTCTGTTCCTGCTACTACTCCCAGGGGTCCAAACCTGTCTGATCTTCTTTCTAAAGTGGAGCTCTACCCACATCTTTTTCCGGGTGTGCTTCCATAAGCACTTCCTCCTGACTTTTGGGGCCCCACTGGTCTCTCTACCACCCCTCTTGCTACCTGATTCAACCCCAGCCATCACTGTCTGTTTTTCAGGTTTAGCTGGGTGGTTACCCTTGGCAACCAAACCATCTGAGATTAACACCACATTTTTCTGATTAACATCAATAGCCACATTCCACAATGGATTAATCAGCTCACTGTTGTCACTATCACCCAGGGCTCCTGTCCCATTTTTTGCTAGGACAGTGTCGGAGGAGGGACCACATGAAGGCAAGAGGACCACATGCAGGCAAGCGGAAAGTGCCTATGGGACTTTTCACATCGCCCCCTGTTGTCCAACACTCCATATGCGGTTGTCCTACCAATGAACATATTTTTTCACACCAGACTCTTTAATTATGTCTGGTACGTCAACCAATACCTTTGACCTGTTCAACAGTGCTCCGGAGTGCCTCTCATACACAACATCAGTAGGAAGCAATCCAGCAACGCACTGTAAGACAACTTTCAGCATTAGCATAAAACATTGCATCACATAATTCCCATATGGGCTATCTTTGCCCAGTACAGCCTGTAATATCCACTTCCAATTAGCAGTACCCCGTGGTACGAGTTCTCCTGACCCAGGAGAAGATGGCAAGATATACACTGGCTGTACATTCTCTAACATTTCTTTCAGCGTATCTGTCATAACAAGACATGCTACACCAATTATTTCTTTATGCATTGTGGGCAAAACTCCTGCTGTGCGTTTGCGCTCAGACTTTATCGTGAGAGGATTAACCTTTGGCAGTCAATGCGCCCTTGTCTACAGGCTGTTCAGCAAACCCTTCTCCTGGCACCAGTAATAGTGTCCACCTCACTATTAGTCACAGAAGCTTCCTTCAGAATTGCTATTAAACTCTTGGCCCAATCATCCCAAACAAATGTGCTCCACTGGCTGGTGCTCCGCCACACTGCATCCACCCAACGGACACAGACGAACCAAGGGGCTCAACAGGATCTGACACTTTATACTTATCAATTTTACAATCACATTGCAATACCACATTTTCAGACATCATTGGCTGCAATACCACATTTGTACCATCCTGCACTGACGATGATTCAATCTCAACACAGGATTTAGAATTTTCATCCTTAGCAGGCTGCATTAACTCCTTATTCACCTCAGCATTTTTAAACTCATCAGCAAGCAACACATTATATCCAGTTTTACCACTTGTCTTTCTGCTACGCATAACACTGTATCATGTGCCAGGTGCTGGAGGCCAATGGAGATAGGGCTTCCCTTGCAGCTAAGTTCCGGAGTCCCCTGAAGGTGAGACAAGAGGAGTCGGGCACAAAGTAGCACAGGTCGCCTGTGAAGTTGCTTGCAGAAAGCCCAGGAATGCTGCTGATGAGATAAACAGAGTCTGCAGGCAGGTGGCACCTGTGAGGTGAGACAGGTCTATAAAGTCACTGAGATAATAGAGTAGTCAACACAAGCCGAGATCAGAAGCAGGTTTAAAGCAGAGCAGACGTAGTCAGGTGGAAGCCGGGTCAAACACGAGAAGCGGGCAGAGGGTATCCATAAGATGAGCCGGGGTCAGGAACTGGAGACAGGCAGACAGGTCGGAAACAAGCCGGGTCAGAAACTGGGAAAACAGGAGCAAGGAATCACAGGAACACAGGTAACAAGCTGAGATCACTCAGCAACCGTAAGCACTGATACACTTCCTTATAAAGGCCCATGTGATGTGCTGCTGGGAACGCTGGGTCCTAGAGCCCTTTTCCTGTTGTTGGTGCATTTGCCCATTTGGGCCATTTGCTCTGGGTATTTGGCCCGAAACTCTCGGAGGAATCTGGGGGCATATAAATTGGCTTCAGGTTCCCAGGAGCTTTTTTCGGGTGTATATGCTTTCCACTTGATTATGTATTGGATCTGCCTACCTCGTTTTTTTTCTGCAATCTAAAATAGATTCCACCTCGTATTCAGTTTCCCCTTCAACAGTTACCGATGGTGGAGGTGGTTCCACTCTACCTGGAAAAGGATGCGGAATAGCCGGTTTGAGGAGAGAGGCCTGAAAGACTGGATCTTGTATGAATCAGGCAGAGCTAACTCGAAGGCCACTGGATTTATTACATGCTTAATGGGAAAAGGGCCAATATATCTCGGCCCCAACTTCTTCGAAGGGTACGGTAACTTTAGGTTGGCTGTTGATAGATATACTTCATCACCGACTTTAAGGAAGAGATTCCCTCTTCGTTTCCTGTCGAAGAACCTCTTTCAGTTGGACTGAGCCTTTTGTATACATTCTTGGAGGGATAGGTAATTCCGTTGTATGAAGACAAGTCTGTCCTGTACAGCAGGAACTGCTGATTCGGGTATACTCTCAGGTATACCGGAAGGGTGGAATCCATAGTTGGCCCAGAATGGGGACTGGTTGGTAGCAGAGTTTAGTGAGTTGTTATAGGCGAACTCCGCCAGTGGAAGCAGGGAAGCCCAATTGTCCTGGGAAAAGGCTGAGAAGCAACGTAGGTACTGCTCCAAGGTTTGATTTGTACCTCTGGCGGTGGTAGGCCGAGGAAAGGCAGAGTTCCACACTCAAGGCTTTACAAACAGAATCTGGAGGTAAACTGAGCCCTGCTGTGGTTCAATAGCGTGTTTTGACTCAGTGTAGAAGCTGTGTCACACGCTCTGAGGTGAGCACATTACCTGGGGGGCCACCGGATCACACCTTTGGCATGCTTTTCAGCACAAGAGGAAGTTATAAGCATGCTGGATATTAATTACAGTGGACACTTACTGCAACACTTTTACCACTATCTATTTACAGGACTCCACTTCCACTTTTATCACATTACAGTAAGGACTTTTTTCACTTATGTTGTGTGGCACTTTGGCACTTTTTTTTTTTTTTTTGCATTAAATAATTTTATCTATGATGCATTTCAGCATATTTATTTGATTTATAGTGTTTATTGCACTTCAGTGTGTTCACGCTTATAATTGTGTATATTTATACTCAGTATTATTCCATGACTATGAAGCAACTATTTTATAATGGTTTATTTATTTAACCATTTATTCCCTAATACTTGGCACTTGATTTAGTAGGGCACCTATTTAAATATTTTTATGTGTTTTAGTTTGGAGACACACACATTTATTACATAGCATAATACAGTCCTTAGAGAAGCATGCTCTGTTTCAGGGCAAGATGCAGAGGCCTGTTCAATAGTCGATCTTAAGCTGGGCAGAATAAACAAAAAGTTCTGGACATAGATAATGTGCTTGGGGGAGCAGGTTCAGTAGATTCAGAGAACATCCGAGATAGGGCATCTGCCTTCCCATTCTTGGATCCGGGTCTGTATGTCAAATGGAAGTTAAATCTTGAGGAAAATAAGGCCCATCTGGCCTGCCGGGGCCTTAGGCGCTTAGCGGATCTCAAATATTCTAAGTTCTTATGGTCAGTAAAGATCATGACTGAGTGAGTAGCACCCTACTTTAATTGCCAGGAGTTCTCTGTTGCCTACATAATAATTCTTCTCGGCTTGGCTTAATCTTTTGGAGCAGAAGGCTACTGGGTGCAGCAAGGCCTTTGGGCCCAGACGCTGAGAGAGGACAGCTCCTGTAGCTATTTCAGAAGCATCAACTTTCAGAACGAAAGGAAGTGCTGGGTGAGTAAGCTGGGTTATTGGGGAGATAATGGGTGAAAAGCATTTGATAAACCTCCGGTAGAAGTTGGCGAAACCAACTAATCTTTGAACTCCCTTTCTATTAGAGGATGCAGGCCATTCAAGGATTGCTGAGACCTTTTGGGGGTCCATTGAAATCCCCTCAGTGGAGATTATGAGCCCCAAGAACTGGATGGACTGCTTCTCGAATGTGGTGGAGTTCAAGTGAGGCTGAGAAGATCAAAATGTCATCCAGGTAAACGATCAGAAACAGGTCAAGTACTCTCTGAAGATATCGTTCACGAGGTGTGGAAGCATTGCGGGGGCATTACATAACCCAATGGGAATCACGAGGTACTCAAAATTACTGAAGTGGGTTCAGAAATCCGTCTTCCATTCGTCCCCCTCTCTAATGCGGGCCAGGTTGTAGGCCCCTCTCAAGTCTAGCTTAGTGAACACTAGGGCTGCTCGGAACAACTCAGGAATGAGGGGAAGAGGGTACCTGTTCTTAACAGTGATCTTGTTGAGCTCCCTGTAGTCAATACATGGCTGGAGGGAGTGGTCCTTCTCAACGAAGAAAAGGCCTGCTCCTGCTGGTGAGGAGGGACGAATGAAACCCTTGGCCAGGTTCTCATCAATATATTGCCTGAGGGCTTCCAACTCAACCTTGGATAATGCAAAGATGCGCCCAAAAGGAATCTCTGCTCCAGGAAGCAGCTCGATGGGGCAGTCGTAAGGCTGGTGGGGAGGCAGGGTATCAGCCTTCTACCAGGGTATCAGTCAAAGACGTCAAGGAAGTTGTGGTAAGCTGAGGGAACGAGCTGACTGGTATCTGTTGAAGGTTGAATGGTTAGGCACGCAGGGGGGGTCGACTTGTATGGGAATGCCACAGTGTTGGCGACAGTAGCTGGAGAAAAAGGTGACCTCCCTTTTGGACCAGTTGATTGATGGGCTGTGGGCCTGCAGCCAAGGTATCCCTAGGATGACAGGGAAAATGGGAGATCTGATAATATCAAAGCGGAGTAATTCCTGATGACCAGTGTCTGAGGTTGCAAGAATGGGGACAGTCTCTTGAGTAACAGGCCTGAGCTAGGTGGAGTGCCATCAGCAAGGTGTATGTCCAGTCTTTTTTTCTTGAAAAAGAGAGGAATATGTAAGTCTTTTGCAAGGTTAACGTCCAAGAAGCAGCTGAATGCTCCCGAGTCAACAATTGCCCGTAATTTGAGAAGACAGTCCCAGATAGCTGGAGCAGCTCCACAATAGATGCATAGGTTGTTTAGGCGCCTACGTTCCCTTTCTTCCGGGCTCAAAGAGGGTCGGAGTAGACCTATCTGCATAGACTCTTCATCGGATGTATTTAAGGCTGGAGGAATGGAGCCAGGGACAGCTGGGGCCTGGACTTTGTGTAGTACCCAAGTTGGCCTAAAGTTCTGGCATCTCTCAGAGCGCCGCTCCTGCAGGTGCCTGTCCAACTGAATAGAAACTTAAATGAGAGCCTCAAGTGTAGCGGGAGCCTCAGACCTGGCTAACTCACCCTTGAGGGTTTCGGACAGGCCTAGGCGGAATTGGAATCTTAGGGCCGCATCATTCCAACCTGTATCAGCTGCCCACCTACAGAGCTTTCCGACGTAGTCTTCCACTGCTCGTCTGCCTTGCACAAGGGATTGAAGAGCTGATTCTGCAGTGGCGGTTTTCTGCGGGTAGTCATATAACACCGCCATTGCTTAAAAGAATGTGGTGACTGAGTTTACCACCTCATCCCTCTTTTCAAGCAGGTTATGAGCCCAGGATTATGGTTCAACAGATAGGTGATGGTGATGAACCCCACTCGGACGATCTCAAGTGCAAAAGTCCTAGGTTGCAGGGCAAAGTAAAGTTTGCAGGCATTCTTGAAGGCCCTGAACCTTCGCCTGTCCTTGGAGAAACGTTCTGGAATGGGGACTCTGGGTTCTTGGAGAGGCAGTAACACAGCAGGTGGAGCAGCAGCAGCTGAACTAGAGGGTGCTGTTGTAGAGGCAGAGCTTGTGGCTGGGTCGGGTACAGCTGGAGCCATTGAAGTAGTGAGGGTATGGAGACGTCCCTCGAGCTGGAAGTATCCATCTTGCAGGTTTTTGACGGCTTGTGTTAGGGCTGTCATCTGTTGACACAGCGCTTCCAGTGCAGAAGCACCTCTCTCAGCCTCAGACATAATAGCTGACTGATACTATCACGTACCAGGTACTGGAGGCCAATGGAGAGAGGGCTTCCCTTGCAGCTAAGTTTCTGGACTGCCCTGAAGGTGAGACAGGAGTTGGGCACAAAGTAGCACAGGTCGCCTGTGAAGTTGCTTGCAGAAAGCCCAGGAATGCTGCTAATGAGATGAACAGAGTCTGCAGGCAGGTGGCGCCTGTGAGGTGAGACAGGTCTGTAAAGTTACTGAGATAATAGAGTAGTCAACACAAGCTGAGATCAGAACCAGGTTTAAAGCAGAGCAGACATAGTCAGGTGGAAGCCGGGTCAAACACGACAAGCAGGCAGAGGGTATCCGTGAGATGAGCCAGGGTCAGGAACTGGAGACAGGCAGACAGGTCGGAAACAAGCTGGGTCAGAAACTGGGAATATAGTAGCAAGGAATCACAGGAACACAGGTAACAAGCTGAGATCAGTCAGCAACTTCAAGCACTGATACACTTCCTTATAAAGGCCCAAGTGATATGCTGCTGGATACGCTGGGTCCTAGAGCCCTTCTCCTGTTGGTGCCTTGACAGATGCTGGGTCCTAAAGACCTTCTCCTGCTGTCAGCGCCCTGACACACTGCATGAAGAAAAGTTTTTATCAGTCCTCAGTCTTGCTGCGGGTTCAGCATCAACCCGTGTTTCACCACTACACTGGGTACTGCGCACCAGCAAGTCTCTCTTGGAAGCAGATTTCCTCACCGGACTTGCCACCACTTCACCAGTATTAGGCACATACTCAGTCATTCTCACATTTAGATCAGCAACAATCTTACGACTCAATTTGGCAGGAGTTGCATTCCTTTGCCGCACTTTACCTGGCACATTTCCCCATGCAACCACAGGGTGAAAAAACAGATGCCCTCCTAGTCATCACAGATTCTTGGACATGCCAGCCCTCTGCAGACCAGATTGCTGCTTTGGACCAGTTGTAGGCATCTCGGTCACAACCCATTAAAACAATAGATTTCCAGGAACTTCACTGGCTGGAAAGGCTGTAACATGCTTTAAATGAAGCAACATTCTCAAATTTAGCCAAAAAGTCCTCAATATGATCAGAAGGCAATATAGGCTGTATAACGTCAGCAGCACAGATTGTTCCTACATTGTCACGGGTTACCACACCCATCTTCTCTCTCCTTACACTAAGCGATAGCTTGCTTTTCTCTTTCACTTGCTCTAGTGTGGCCAGATGCCGCCTATACATGTCCACAGCATAATCAAAAACAGGCTGGCTCTCTTGCCTGTGTGGGACTTGCCCAGGCAAAATCCATTCCATCCATAACAGTCTCTCTCTCATCTCAGCAAACATTGCTTCCTGCAATTTGACTGCCCCATCTCTGCAGTTAGGCACACAATAGATTCTCAACACAGTTCCTCAGATATTTTTTTTGGCATACTGTCTATTTAAGGCTTTAAGACAATACACATCTAGTTGTAGACACAGCAATAGTGAAACAGTTTCTGGCAACTCACTGTTTTCGGCATGCGAGAATCTGGAACTCCGCCATCATTTGCCCACAGCAGACTTCCACCAATTATGACAAGTTGGGGGTTGTTTAGCTCACTGGTAGTGCCCACCAGTTTACTCCAGAAGTTTCAGGGCTTTTGCTGCCCACTTTTATTTAAAATAAGGCAAAAGTTCACATATCAAAATTTTCCCACACAGGGTTCTCACTGTCAATACAACAAAACAACAGGATTTAGCTTCCCGGCTCTTTATCAGCCCTGCGGCTCACACCTCATGCCTTGGTCCTCCTGACCATCAAACACACAGTCTCAGTGCTCGTGCACAAAACGCTGTACCTCTGTCAGCTTGGCATCTTATCCTGCAGCTCCCAGCTGCTACATCATTCACAGGCTCAGGCCTCAGCTGTCCTGACTGTACGGTGAAAATAGGCACCTCTCACTGCTCCCTTCACACTCTGACCCCCTGACCTCTAATTCTGTTTCTAACATGAATGCAGCATAAACCTGCATCATCAATGGGCCTGTTTTCTGCAAAATCTGGCCTAGACTGCTAGGCTCGCCCTGCCACAAGACCTACAGCTATAACTCCACAGATTTAATATCCTATAATTTCTGCTATAATGGAATTACCTTCCTAAAAGTAGTTACAGTAATGTAGAATACAGATACAGACAAGATTTAATTAGACACTTAATATGACTAGATCACAAGGTCAAGAAGGCTAGCAAGAAATAGTACACAGTAGCTCCAAAAAAAATGCAGATTTATCATGAATCCTATCACTTTACATCTCCTCACTGTTTTAGGACCGCATAAAGCAAAGGGCTGGGCTCCTTTCCCCTCTGGATGGATTCCTCTCCTTTTCCAACTTTGGGCCAGCACTTTAAATTGCTCTCAACTGAACTTTTTTGCTATCTTCAAATTATAAAATGTGTACTTACCAGTTCACTCACTCATTTATCTATGGATCAATAGACCACATTTGAACATGTGTGTGATAAAGACACCCATGCCCCTGGTGTGATTTTCACCCTATATCTTATGATGCTTTCCAAACTATTTACAAACCTCCCATGTTAGGAAGTGTGAATCTGACGACTGGACAATACTGTATATTAGTGGTCTCCAAACTGCGGTCCTTTGCTTGCTTTTTTCATCTGGCCCAATTCCTCCCAATGATACCAATGATGGGGCACAATTTTTCCCAATGACACCAACGAGGGGGCACAGTTCTCCACAAGACACCACTAACGGGGCCTAATAACACCAATGATGGGGCACAATTCCTCCCAATGACGCCAATGATGAGGCACAATTCCTCCCAACGACACCAATAATGGGGCATAATTCCTCCCAATGGTGCCAATGATGGGACATTCTCGATGACCAAAGTCTGAAGGACAGTAAACTGGCCATTTGTTTAGAAAGTTTTGAGACCCCTGCTGTATATGGTCTGCTGAAGGCCTCTTATAAAGTTCAATCCCAATGCTAGGTTTCCCAGCACGTATTTTCAAATTTGTGCCACACTATACCTCGGGGAGCTTTTGCAGCTGCAAGGAAGCGGGAACTCATATACATGTCTTGTGGACATGCCCAGCTGTCCAGGTCTTTTTACCACTTCGCTACCAGGCTATAGACAAATGACGTCCACAGATGGGATCTCCCATCCTGGGTGGACGTCATTTGACGGCCTGGGCTTCCCAGCCCCCTAGGGGCACGCGCCTGCCGCATTGCTCGGGACCCGGTGCGTGTGCCCGGCGGCCGCGATGTCCGCCGGGCATCCGCGATTGCCCGTTAACCGGGCCGGACCGTGGATCTGTGTGTTTAAAAACACACAGATCCACGTCCTGTCAGTTGAGAGGAGACCAATCTGTGTTCCCAGTACAGAGGAACACTGATCGGTCTCCTCCCCTTGTACGTCCCCGCCCCCTACAGTTCCCTATCACCCCCCTAGGAAACATTTAACCCCTCATGTCCCCCTAATGGTTAACCCCTTCACTGCCTGTCACATTTATACAGTAATCAATGCAATTTTATAGCATTGATTGCTGTATAAATGTGAATGGTCCCAAAAATGTGTCAAAAGTATCCGATGTGTCCGCCATAATGTCGCAGTCACGAAAAAAATTGCGATCGCCGCTATTACTAGTAAAAAAAAAAAAAAACATATATATTTTTTTTAAATGCCATAAATCTATCCGTATTTTGTAGACGCTATAACTTTTGCTATAACTTTTGCGCAAACCAATCAATATACGCTTATTGCAATTTTTTTTACCAAAAATATGTAGAATACATATCGGCCAAAACTGAGGAAAAAATTTGTTTTTTTTTTTAAAAATTGGGATATTTAGCAAAAAGTAAAAAATATTGTGTTTTTTTCAAAATTGTCGCTCTTCTTTTGTTTATAGCGCAAAAAATAAAAACCGCAGAGGTGATCAAATACCACCAAACGTAAGCTCTATTTGTGGGGAAAAAAGGACATCAATTTTTTTTGGGTACAACGTCGCACGACTGCGCAATTGTCGCTTAAAGTGCGACAGCGCTGAAAACAAAAATTGGTCTGGGAAGGAAGGGGGTGAAAATGCCCTGTATTGAACCAGTTAAACAGAGATTTTTAACCCCCCCTCTCCACTGCTTTTCACAAACTGGTCAACTTAGAGCCCACAACAGCCATACTCCGTTTGTGCACCTTGAATATCTCTACCACACAATTTAAACTTCTCCTACAAAGTACTACTGCAGCGAAGCAGATGGTGGCTGCAGCCTGGAACACCCCAGTCTTGGTTTAACGAAAGTTGAGAACTGGGTCACATGAGCCATGATTTACAGTAAAACTAATGTAACCTTGCAAAACTGTTTTCCCGTACACACCACAGCTTGGCAATTATGGATAGACAATAATCCCCCCCCCCTCAGGATGCAATTCTATGCCCCTTGAAAGGTAAAAACGCACAGTTAATGTTCGTTTGCTCAAGTAATGCTTCTACTCCGTACCCAGGGTCCCTGAGAAATCCCCTTCCCCTCCCCAATACCCTTTGCCTATTTCACTCAGTCTCCCACTACTCCCTTATCCTGACTTTTGTGTTATCCTATTTGGGATACTCCAAACTAAATAAACTTCCACATCATGGATATTTTGAATTTATTAACCACAACTCTGTTTTGTACAGTTTTTGTACATGTGATATCAATCAGTAGTATACATTTCATTGAGTACATCCTATCTTTCACTGTCAATATTTGTAAAACTTGAAAATCTAAATAAGGACTCATGTACATAGGGTGTTTGATTTTTTCTTCCCCCTAAAAACCTTTTACTCCTGGCAGGAAAAAGCCCATCTAAAGCCGTGTATTGCACATGTTTAAGTGCATCAAGTGTTTGCGTTCTAATGGATTCCATTGGCAAGAATATTAATTACAGCCATTGGAATACTCTTGAACAATGAAGCACTTATGGCGGCCTTCTGGCAAGGTTTGGCGGAACATATCAAAAACGAGTTGGCGGGTCTTGAAATTCCTACCATCCTGGAAAATCGTATTTCTTTGGCCATCCAGATCGACACCCATTTCCAGGAGTGCTCCCAGGAAGGGGCTCGGCAGCGCAAATTCTAAACTCCTCGTCTGGCTCCAACTTTCTAACACCCCTTAGTATCGCCCAATGACTATTCTCCCTCCTCTCTATAAGAGCCTATGCAACTAGGCCATTCATGCCTATCCATTGAGAAAAGGAATCGTCATCGAACTCAGGGACTGTGCACCTACTGCGGACAAAAAGGACATTTCTTGAAACAGTGCCCACCGGGGGCGGGAAACTTCCAAGGCCAGTATGCCTAGAGGGGGGTATGCTAGACCGTAATTCTTGCCCCTCAAGTCCATGTCCAACTATTATGCAGCGTACACGCGATCGGAATTTTGGCCCGCAAAAGAACGATGAGATTTTTTCCTCGGAAAATGCGACCGTGTGTATGCTCCATCGGTCTTTTGCTGGCGGAATTCCAGCCAGCAAAAGATTAAGAGCATTCTCTCAATTTTTCGGTCGGGAAAAGTTCCTATCTGAAAATGCGATCGTCTGTGGCAATTCTGACATGCAAAATCCCTACGCATGCTCGGAAATAATTCGGCGCATGCTCGGAAGCATTGAACTTCATTTTCTCGGCTTGTCGTAGTGTTGTATATCACCGGGTAATTTCAGCGAATTTTTGCGTGACCCTGTGTATGCAAGGCAAACTTGAGCGGAATCCCGTCGGAAAAGCCGCCATATCTTTTTCCGAAGAGAAATACGCTCATGTGTACGCGCCATTACTGTTCAGTTACATTTTCCCACTTCCACTGTATCAATGGAAGCATTAGTTGACTCTGGTGCAGTGGACAATTTCATCTCTGCATCCCTGGTAAAGGAATTTGCTTGGACCACAGAACCCCTTCCTCAGATTCTTCGAGTTTCAGCCATTGGTGGAACCATTCTGGCCTCGGGTCCTATTTGTTCCTGCAACTCTCCCATCAAGATGTCGGTTGGAGTGCTTCATCAGGAGTCCATCTCCTTTTTGGTGTTACCGCTGGTTACCTCTAAGTTAGTCCTGGATCTTCTTGTCTTCAACAATATTCCCCGATACTCAACTGGTCTGGTCCTTATTTGTTATCATGGGGGTCCATCTGTCACACCAAATGCCTAGGCAAGGTGATTCCAGTCAAAACCCTTCCAGGTGGCATCCGATGAGGTTTCTTCCCTGGTGCCAATGCACTACTGAATTTCTGGATGTGTTTTCTAAATGAAAGGCGGACCAACTTTCTCCCCATAGCCCTTACAATTGTGCTGTGCCACAGACCTAGTCCCAGGTTTCAGCATCCTTAGAAGCCGGGTATAGCCTCTCAATCTCCCTGAGACCAAAACCATTTCCGAGTACATTGCAGAGAATCTCCAAAAAGCATCTATCCGGAAATACACCTCGCCTGCCAGAGCGGGGTTCTTTTTTGACAAGAAAAAAGATGGTTCCCTTCCTCCTTGTATTGACTACCTGGGATTAAATGTCATTACAGTTAAAAACAGTTACCCGCTGCCACTTATTACTGAGTTGTTTGATTGACTTCGTAGGGCGCATGTTTTCAAGAAACTTGACCTAAAATGAGCTTATAATCTAATTTGCATCAAAGAGGGAGATGAGTGGAAGACTGCTTTTAAGACCAGGGATGGCCACTTTGAATATCTAGTGATGCCTTTTGCCCTCAGTAATGCCCAGACAGTTTTTCAGCACTTCGTCAACAAGATCTTCCGTGACCTCCTCTATGTCGGTGTAGTAGTCTATCTGGATGACATTCTTATTTTTTTCCCCAGATCATCCTACGAACAGAATTCATGTCCAGACAGTCCTCTAACCCCTTTGCAAGACTATGCTTTATGCTAAGGCAGAAAAATGCCTCTTTCAACAATCTCAAGTACCTTTTCTGGGCTACATTGTCTTCAGAGACTGTCTTTCCATAGTCCCTGAAAAGGTTGCCACTATCTCCAATTAGCCCTGGCCTGGGGGTCTGAAGGCTATCCAGTACTTTCCGGGCTCCACGAACTACTACCGGCAATTCATTTGCAAATATTCTGTTCTGGTTGCACCCATTTCAGCCCTTACTGATCCTAAGAACTGGCCACTCAATGTAGTGGAGGACTTCCATGTCTTAAAGCAGGCTCTCCTCTTTGGCCTTGCTCTCTTGAGGCCTGATGTCTCCAAACCCTTCTCCATTGAAGTGGATGTTTCCTCTATAGGAGTTGGGGCCATTCTTTTACAATCACCTTGTGGGGCTAAATGTCCATGTGCCTTTTTCTTGAAGAAGTTCTCCCCAGCAGAGACAAATTATTCCATAGGAGATCGTGAGCTTCTCGCTGTAAAATTGGCCCTGGAAGAATGGCGGTAAATTCTGGAGGGTTTGGCTCATTGGATCACTATATACACAGATCATACAAACTAGCAGTACTTCCATTCTGCCCACCGCTTGAATCCCCGACAGGCTCGCTTGTCACTGTTCTTCTCACGTTTTGATTTTGTCATCACCTTCAAACCAGGGAGGGCCAACTCCAGGGCAGATGCGCTATCACATTCCTTTGACTCACAGGATTCTGAGGCCTCCGGGGAGTTCATAATTTCACCCACCCGAGTTCTTGCTCTCACCTCAGTTCAGGACTCTATCCCATCTTTCTTGCCAGGGAATTCCAGGATGAAGCTGTTATGTTGGGCTCATGACTCCAAGCTCTCTGGCCATCCAGGTATCCATAGGACCCCAACATTGCTCTCTCGTCTCTACTGGTGACCAAACCTTTGCAAGAATGTCAAGGACTTTGTGAAAGCCTGCCCAGTCTGTGCTGATATCAAGTCTCTAAATAGCTTTCGACTGGACCTCTTTTGCCATTGCCTACCCCTGGGGAGCTGTGGGGCCACATTGCTATGGATTTTATAACTGACCTTCCCCCTTCCCCCCGTACTGTAGTATGGGTTGTAGAAGACTGATTTTCTAAAATGGCACACATTGTATCTCTTTATTCACTACCATCTTCAGCAGAATTGGTGCCAGTCTTCATTCGTGAGATTTTTAGACTCTACGGGGTGCCTCTAATTATAGTTTTCAGACCGTGGGGTTTAATTTACTTCCAGATTCTGGAGGGATCTTTGTAAATCCCTGGAAGTATCACTGCAGATTTCCTTGGCCTACCATTCACAGTCCAATGGAGAGTCGGAAAGAACAAACCAGTCCTTGGAGCAGTTCATTCGGGCCTTTGTCTTTGCCCACCAAGATGATTGGGTTGCCCTTCTGCCTTGGGCAGAATTTGCTCACATTAATCATCTTAATGCCAGCACCCAGAAATCTCCGTTTTTCATTGTTTTTGGTAAACCCCCATGCCTTCCTCTGCCGATAACCTGTACTCCTGAAATCCCTGCTTTGGATGCTATGCAGAAGAGTATGAATCGGATTTGGTCACAAGTGCAGACCCTACTTGGGTAGGAGTCAACAGATACAAAGGATTTGCTGATCGACACTGCCGAAGTGTCCCTCTATTTCAGCCTGGGGACAGGGTTTGGTTGGCTAAGAATATCCGCCTAAAAGGTCCGTCCATGAAGTTTGCCCCTCGTTATATTGGACCTTATGCCATCTCTACTAGAAACAATCCGGTTTGCTATAAACTCTGTTTACCGTCTCCCCCTCTGTTACTGCAGTGTTCGCCACCATCTGAGTAATCCATATCCTGTGTGTTCTTTGATCCGGTCTTTGTTCTCAGTGTTTTCCCTCTGGCTGTGCAGTTATATTTCCTTTGGTTTCTGTCCATGGATCCCTTAATTTCCTGTTGCTGTCTGTGTCTTTCTCAGCATTGTTTCTTGTTGCTTGCCTGCATCCCTTTCCAGCTTGCTGAGTCTCTCTCTCTCTGCACCATTGCTCAACATCCCCCTCTCTGCTGTGTTTTTTTTTCTGCCAGTAAATACCTTATACCTTCCGGTTTCTTGTCTGGTAAACAGCCTAGGCTTATGACATCATGCACAGCTCTCTCTCACTCTCATGAGAATTTGCCAGGAAGGGAGGGGGGTTGAGTCATAATAGGGCCAATGAGAGCTGCAGAGCTGGAGGTGTGTCTGTGTAAATCCAGGAAGTGGAACAGGCAGCAGCTTCAGCTGCCCACAGTTAAAATGGTTGCAGCCAGACTCAGTGGAGGGAGATTTCTGCAACATGTGTGGCAAGTACAGAATCACAGAGTAAATACAATGATATGCAAAGTGGTTGAAGGGAAGCTTCAGAATGGCAAAGATGTTTTTATTACAAATTATGTGAGCAGACTGCAGTTCCTCTTCAAGGTCAGTGTTCATGATTCAACAATAAAAACAGACTGGGAAAAAATGGTATCCATGGAAGAGTTCCAAGGCAAAAGCCACTGACAACCAAAAAGAACACAAAGGCTCGTCTCAAATTTGACAAAAAACATTGTGATTATCCTGAAGACTTTTGGGCAAATATTCTGTGGACTGATGAGACAAAAGTTGAACTTTTTGGAAGTTGTATATCTCGATATCCCGATACATCTGGCATAAAACTAACACAGCATTTCATAAAAACAACATCATACCAACAGTCAAACATGGTGGTGGTAGTGTGATAGTCTGGGCTCCTTTGCTGCTTCAGGATCTGGACGACTTGCCATAATTGATGGAACCATGAATTATGTGCTGTATCAGAAAATCCTGAAGGAGAATCTCTGACCATTAGTTTGTGACCTCAAGTTCAAGCGCACTTGGTTTATGCAGTAGGACAATGATCCAAAACACACCAGCAAGTCCACCTCTGAATCACTCAAAAAAAAAAAAAAATATATAATTAAAGTGTTACAAAATCCAAAACAGTAAGTCAGTCTGTATATGCAGCAAAGCATGCTTGTTATACTCACTGCGGAACCTAAGGGGTTAATCCTGTGCATTGTGTATCCTGTCTTCATTGATCCTCCCTTTCTTTTACTGTCTCCAATATAGATAGATCCTGATAGAACAGAGCATTGGGAGCACTCTACACATACTCAGTTTGGTGTGTATTGCTAGAGAGTTTTTTTCTTGGGAGAATGCATGTGATCAGCACAGGGCCCATCAGCACTGTCCAGACAGAGGGTCAGGAGTCCTGCAGCCTCAAAGGGAAATCAGGGGAGAATGAAAACTCCTCCTATAAACTTTAACCAGACACTGATAGAAGTCACAATATTGCAATATACTGCTGATGAGAAAATGTATTTAGCAGTTTATCCCAGGGTCCTGGGTTTAATAACACTTTTTGGAAGGTTTTGGAGTGGCTTAGTGCTGTGGCATGACCTTAAACAGGGCGTTCATGCTCCAAACCCTCCAATGTGGCTGAAGTAAAACAATTCTGCAAAGAAGAGTGGGCCAAAATTCCTCCACAGCAATGTGAAAGACTCATTGCCAGTCATCGCAAATGCTTGCTTGCAGTTGTTGCCAAGGGTGGCACAACCAATTAGGTTTAGGGGGCAATTACTTTTTCACAGGTAGGTTTGGACAGCTTTTTCCCCTTAATTTGTTTTACAAGTAAACATCAGGTTTCTTTGCATAGACATTTCTCAAACAAATGTCATTGGAACAATGGTACAATAGATACTACTGTTGTATGTTGGGCCAATGTCAACAAGCTTTATAAGCCAGTTGGGGGAGCTAGAGGAAACTAAAACAAAACCTGTCAGGGCAGTAGATAAGGCCGAGGCTAGACAGGAAGAAAATGAGTAGAAATTGACAGAGAAGAATCAGAAGGTGGGAGAGAAAGCAGGAAAGCAGGAAGTGCAGAGAAAACCAAGCTAGTTATCTCTAGGTTACAAATGTGGGTAGATCTATTAAAGGCAGCAGCACCTAAAGATAAAGTAGAAGGGATTTACACCACAGAATTGTTGAAGAGGTGAAAAGTTGCTGAAGCGGAAAAGCAACAGACCCCTTGTCAAGGCCTAGACTTGAACCAGGGACCTCTGCTGTGTTTGGCAATAACTCTGAGCCACCTGGAATACTGGACAGTTCCCTGGACAATTCCTTGAATGATCCTGTCTTGAACCTTGAACTCTTTGTTCCTCTCATGAACTTCCTGACTTAAGCCATGTCTCTGCACCTCCTGTTTTGCCAGATTATTGTGCTCTCTCCAGCCTCGCTTTTGTCTCACCTTCTACCATCCGTATGTTCTCTACAATTCGTTACTGACCTTTGGCTTGTTCCTCGGGTACGCTTCTTCTTGATCTTATTGTAATCAAAATGGAGCAGCGCTAAATGCATATGCTATTATAATTGAAATAAAATGCAATCCCCTCAAAACAATTCATAAAGTGCATAAAAATCGTTAAAGTGCAAATGCAAAAAATAAATTAATATATAGAACAGTAGTTCAATTAATTCAGTGTCAAAACCAGTATGATGATAATGATGTGCAAAGTGCAAATGCAATAAAGTGAATTCATATATATAACAGTAGTCCAAATAATTCAGTGCAAAAAAACACAGTATGATGAAGATAAACAAAAAATAGTCTCCCCAAGGTGTGCAAAAAAAAAAAAAAAGCAAAAAAGGGGGGTGGGGGGGGGGGTGGGTGTGAGGAAAAAAGTGTCCAAGAGCAAAGAAGTTAGAATGTAAATGTCATCAGAATAGAGGACCCCTTTAGTAATCCATAACCAGTGTGCTCTAGTCTCTCACCTCAATTAAAGACCACAATAGGTCTAGTCACACATCCAGATACTCCTTAATGGCAATCTCCAATCACATTCTTCTCCGTTTGGAGGCGACAGTGGAACAGGGAGGCAGCAGTTGTTATGGATGAAAAAAGCTATTTTCCTATGTAATCCATGTCTTTTAAGACCTCTCTTCAAATGCCCACCAAGTGGTAAGCATTATGAGGGAATAAAGAATACCTCCATTGTGTAGTAATTAGATAACAAGTAGATTTATTGAACGTAGCAACTTACATTTAAAATTACACAGATCAGCAGTGTGTAAATCAGATACTTCAGGTAAATCAGGTCACGGTCGTGGGTTCCTTTGGTAAAACGATGGCAGTCTGCAATCTGGCTCACGCCCACTGGCTCTCCTGTGATTGCCTAGGACTGTCCAACTCGGTTTCTCCTATTTCCATTGCGACCCTCGCTATTTAGGATGGACTAAATAGGAAGCTCTTCCTGGCCCGATTGTCCTCGCCACTATTACCATTAGGAGGATTTCCTTGGTTTATCCCAGGGGAGGACTTGACCTTTTTTAAAGTTAGGCTCACAAAAACTGCTGCTTTTGCTTTATGACAGGTACCCAGGGATATTTGGCAACATATCCAGCTCAGTAATTTATTTAGGACACTAAGTGAAGGCTTGAGACCTTGCGACCCCTTGACCGGATTCAAATCTATGTGTCTGGACAAGGATGACGCCTCCCACTTGCTCTCCAAACTTTACAAGCTTCTTTTGGATACGCATTCTAATACAACCCCTTATTATTAGGGAATGGGAGCAGGAATTGGGCAGAGAGCTACCGGAGGTCACCATAGACATAACATAAAGATAAGATTACCACACCGGCCCATACTTCCTCAGTTAATTCCAAAACTCAGGAATGTTGTTATAAGTTTTTTTTTTTTAATTGCTTTATTGATTTTACTGTATCAAAAATATAACATATCGAGGATGCAACGTTTCTGATTACATTGATGACAAAAACCCCCACACCGAACCCCCCCCCCACTCTCTCCCTCTCTCTCCCCATTTACCTTTCTCGCTCCAAATCTATCCTATTCTTTTCCCATTCCCGCCATTTCTCTTCAAATTCCTCTATTCCCTCTCCATTGCTGAACCTAAGATATTCTAAATATTGAATTTTATTTATTTTATTGCACCAGCTCTTCATAGTGGGCTTTTCGGGTTCCTGCCAGTGTCTGGGTATAAGGCTTTTAGCCGCGTTTAAACGTTGCGGGAGCAACATTTTTACCTATTGCTTAGTTGGCATTCTTAGCTCGTGGAATAAGCACCCACACGGGTCATCAGGGACCTCTATGTTCGTTATCTCTCTGATTATTTGCCTGATCTCCCCCCAGTATTTTTTTATTTCAGGACAATGCCACCAAATATGGTTATACCTGCACCAACATAATTGTGATTTTTCACTTTGGCATTTATGTACCTTATCGGGGGTGATGTACCATCGGGCCAAGCATTTGTAATTTAGTTCTACTATATTGCTATTGACCGAAGTAGCATGAACCCGCCTCAGTTATTGCCTAATCTCAACCTTATCTGCTGGTGCTCCCAATTCCCTCTCCCACTTCTCAATACATGGCGGTATCTCAGGCCCTGTCCCTTCATTTAGTACTCTATAGATCCTGGAGATCTACGCAGATTTTCTCCAGAGGAAGCAGATTTTCTACCAATCTAATGGGCTGTGGCAAAGTGTTTCAATTGACTATACCGCCATACATTTAGCGTCATCAACTCCCTTTTGTTTTTTATTTCCCGATAAGTATTTTACCTTTATACATTATATCTTTTAGTTGTGCATTCTCCTGTATTATCCAATTACCAAATAGTGTCTCATTTCCTGGTGTGAAATATTCTGTATTTTTTAATGGTATTAAAGGTGAGTTATATTCCCGCTTCTCCCTTTTGTGTATACTATCCCATATTTTTAGTACATTCCTCGTGATAGTGTGTATGTCTTTACTAAGATGCCTATATTGTGCCGGGATCCATATTATTTTACCCAATGTGGCCGTGCTTATTGAACATTCCATCTCAACCCATCTCTTTTCCTTATTGTTTTTGACCCAGTTAATCTTGACATTATGTTTGCATTATAATATTTTCTAATATCCGATGCCCCCCACCCTCCTCTCCCCTTATCCTTAGTTAACTGTGTCATCTTTATTCGTGATTTTTTCCCTCTCCATATAAACCTTGAGAACACTGATTGTAATGTTTTAAAAAACGCCAATGGGAGGGGGATCGGGAGCATCTGCATCTTGTACATAATTTTAGGCAAAATAATCATTTTAAAAATATTAATTCTTCCCCCCAGGACGGTTGTCCTGGTGAAATTGTATTTAACTCTGTTTTGATGTCATTTAATAGTGGGATAAAATTTACTTGATATAGAGTATCCCTGGAGGTTGTTATCTTGACGCCTAGGTATTTCAATTCTTTTTTTCCCCAGACAAATGGGAAATCTTTTTGATAGGCGAGCACTTCTTTTTTTGGTATATTAAAAATTAAGGTTTCTGACTTGGTCGGGTTCATCTTGAAGTTAGAAATCTCCCCGTACTCTTTCAGGGTTTTCATAAGATTTGGGAGAGATATCGTTGGACATGTTATATAAAATACAATATCATCCGCGTAGGCCGCAATTTTATGGATTTCCTCCCCTACTTTTATCCCCCTAATATCTGTGTTCTGCCTTATCCTCATCAGAAGGGGTTCCAGCGCCAACACAAACAATAGGGGAGATAATGGACACCCCTGTCTGGTGCCATTGTACATTTCGAACGATCCTAACACAGTCCCATTTACCCTCACCCTTGCTGTAGGTCTATTATACAGTGCCTTTATCCAACCAATCGTTTTCGTTCCCAGTCCTATTTCTTCCCACCTACTCTGCATCAAGCCCCAGTCTACCCTGTCAAAAGCTTTCTCAGCATCGATCGACAGTAGTCGTCCTGGGGCCCTACTGTCTTTGATTTTCTGTGATGCCAGTAATGTGCTGGTTCCATTATCCCTTGCCTCCCTTCCTGGAATGAAACCTACTTGGTCTGGGTGTATTATATCCTGCATTCAATTTTTTAACCTACCTGCAAGGATTTTTGCAAAGATCTTAGTGTCGGAATTTAGGAGTGAGATAGGTCTGTAGCTAGAGCATAATGTGCTATCCTTCCCCTCTTTCGGAATGACAGCAATGATCGCCTCCAATGCCTCTTCACGCATCTTCCACTTATTCCCTATCCCATTCATATAGGAACACATTTTGGGGATTAAGATATCTCTGAATTTTTTATAGTAAAAAGTTGTCAGGCCGTCGGGTCCTGGGCATTTCCCTGATGGGGATTCTTTTAAAGTTTTTATTATCTCATCCTCTGTTATAGGGGCTTCAAGCAGTCTAAGTTGCTCCTCTGAAATTTTCTTAAATCTGGTATCCTTAAGAAAGGCTTTTATTTTCTCCTGTTTCTGTTCTACCTCTTCTTTGGTACTTTGCTTGTTTACTGAGTATAGTCTACTATAGTATTCCTGAAAAGTCCTAGCAATCTCTGCTGTTTTATATACCGGTTCCCCTGTGCTTAATTGGATTTTCTCGATATAGTTAGCAGCTTTTTTTTTCCTAACAACCTCGCCAGATGTTTCCCAGGTTTATTCCCAAATTGGTACCTTTCTCTCTTAGCTAGGTTGTAGGCCATTCGCGTTTCCTGTTCTATTAAATCTCTCATAGCCTCTCTTTTAATACTGAGTTTCAGTAAGAGTTCTGTATCGCTTTTGGTTTTATGCAGCTGTTCTAAATTGTGGATTTCTAAGGCGAATTTATTCAGCTTCATTCTCTTCTTTTCTCTCTGAACCGGCCATAATCAGGAAACCCCTGATTTAGGCCTTATGGGCATCCCACACTAAAGCCTCTGAGATACCCTCTGTGTTATTAATCCTAAAAAACTGCACTAGTTTTTCTTTAATTTGCTCTTCTATTACATTGTCATGTAATAGGTCTTCATTTAACCTCCACGTGTTACTCCTTACTTTGGCTTGGAAAAAATCCAATCTGGAATACGTCCCATGCACGGGAGAGTGGAACGAGTAATCTTTTGCCCCCTGCCCTATCCACAATGGGGGAGCTGACCACCCCATGGCCCTCATGACCGTGACCATCCAATCTCCACCCGGCCTTATGGTCCACCCCCTAGAGGTTGAGCTCGGAGTATGAACGTCAGGCTGAGCCCGTGCTCCCCCCAGAATATATTGGGGGTGCCCTCACCTACGCTACTCCCACCGTCTCCCTCCTCCCGCCCCCCCATGACCTCGACCGATCCCCCCCCAAGTCCTTTTATTTACTATCAGTTTTCAATATTACATTTTTCTTTCCATTTTTTTTCCTTTTCTTTTCTCTTCCTTCCCCTCTTCCCCCTCCATTCTCTCAAATCTAATTTACTCTTCACAATCATCGTTTTGGTTTAGTGACTGGTTGCCACAGCTGCTGTTCGTCTGCGTTGTCTGTATTCTCTCGTTTTTCCCACCAGCCTGGGATCACTGGGACCTCTAAGCTGTTACAAAATTTAGGCGTGTCTTCGGGGAATCTCAAGATTACCGATCGATCGACCCTCTCTGCGTCCAATTAAACAGGCAGGGAAGCCCCAAGTATATTGGATAGTATGCATCTTCAGCTGTTCCAGCAAAGGTTTAAGGGTTCTTCAAGCTAAGGTCTCCGCAGCCAGGTCTGGGAAGATTCGTAAGGTAGTCTCTTCGTATTTAACGGGTTGGTTAGATTTCATATGCCCTAATCCGATCTTTATCCTGAAAATGATGAAATCTAGCGATGACATCTCTTGGGGCATCTCCTATCATTTCAGCTGGCTTCCTAATCCGATGAATTCTGTCAAACTTGATTTTAGTGCTTACTCCAGGTGCGTTTACTATATGGCCGAAAATTTTGTCCATTTTTTCTTGTAGTTCTTCTCTTTCCCCTTGCATTTCCGGTAGATCTCTAATCCGGAGGTTTTTCCTTCTGTCTCGAGTTTCTTGGTCCTCGATTTTGTATAGTACATTCCTTTGGTCTCTCTGCATCATGGCCATCTGAACCTTAAGCTTTTTTATCTCATCACCCTGTGTGGTCAACCTTTCTTCTGGGTCCTCGACTCTTTTCAGTATATGATTCATGCCTTCGTAAAGGGATGCTATCTCTCCTTTTATTGACGTTTCCAATTTTGCGAACATTTCCGCCATTTCATCCTTTGTTGGTAACTTTTTTTTTGTCTAGTTTCCATTGTGACTTCTTCCTCGGTCACCTCCCTTCCTCCTGTAGGGATATCTATTTCATCTGTTTCCTCAGTCCGTTCTTTTTTATGTTTTCTGTGGCGATACTCTTAGTCCCAATATGTCTCCCTGGGCTAACTCTTGAACCTCCTGAGTCATATATTTTTTAATGGTTCCCGAGCTGGCGCTTACTCTGGGTGGGTTTGCTAATTTACCCCTCATTTCCCTCAGTACAATGCAATGCGCTAATGATGATCGCCAGACCAATATATATATATATATATATATATATATATATATATATATATATATATACACATACACACACACAAACATACACACACACACACACATATATACATACACATATATACTCGTGCGAGCCAGCTAATAGCAAAATGGACTTTCAGAAATTTGTCTTATACGTCTTATATACTCCCACACATTTTTAGCTGCAGCAACTTAGCTGCTACTGCTGTCCATGCAGTTAACTTATTTTAGGTCATGGTAAATCACACAATAGGTCACAGTAAAGACAAAAAAAAAAAATGTTGTTATAAGTTTTTGTCCAGATGGTATAGAGTACCAGACAAATTGTCTCAAACATTTCCATCAGTGCCGGATCTCTGTTGGAGAGGGTGCGGACAGAAGGGTATCTTCCTCCATCTATAGTGGAAGTGCCCTTTTGTCCATCCCTCTTGGATAGAAATCCGTGATTTAATTAATAGGGTGACAAACCGTCAGATTGCTGATGATTCTTTACCCGTCCTATTCCACGACACCGCGCAGTCGGTGGAGTCCTATAAACAATCACTCATACCTCACCTCCTCAATGCTGGTAAATGCCTCATCCCCATTCAATGGAAGTCCCAATCGACTCCCTCAATTAAGGAGTACCTGCTGAAAGTGCAAGACATGTAGGCGGAGGAGTGGAGGCATCAGCGTACCAATGCCTATATCTAAATTCTATAAATGTTGGGATGTTATGGCTAGATTTTCAATCCTCTGACTTGTATAAACAATTAATGCTATGATATTGATAACCTATACAGTTTTGTTGGACTACTTACACTCTTCTTGAGGCTGGCTGACTGGAATTTACCCTGCCAAAATGTTTTTTATTTTTAATGTTTGTCAGATGTTTGTCCGATTCCCACATTCCCCCTTCGGTGTTTGCATGGACTCATCATGTGTTCCTCATTCCTTTTGAGCTGTTCACCTCATCTTTATGTTTAACGTTTTATGCACGTTGTAGGCCCTATGTGGAACTTATGACTGTCTCACTATGGTTGTTCTCTGTACCAGTTGTGGGATTATGGGAGTTTGTATTACCACTTTATTTTTGCTTTATATTTGAAAATAAAAATAAAGATTTTTCAAAAAAAAAAAAAAAAGATCTATTTCTACTCAGGAGAAAGAAAGACGCCATACAGAGAACGTACAGTCAGGTCAGCCAATTCAGACTGAACAGGATACATTTGGGTATCCTGATGAAGCGTATCTGGTAAGGGTGATGAAGGTTGTGGCCATGCCAAATAAACCTGTCTACATTCCTCCAACAGAGAAGTCAGTCTGTCTCAAGCAGTACAGACTTCCAGGAGGCCACAAAGAAATTGGGGAGACTATTCAAGAGCTGTTTAGAATAGGGATCCTTAGACCTGCTGTAAGTCCTTTCTCATCTCAGTAAAGAAATCTGATGGGACATATAGAATGATTGTGGATTACAGAGGTCTAAACAAAGTGGCACCTCTATTGAAGTCAACTGTACCTAATCTCTGTCATTGGGAAAACTGCAATAGAGGCAGGAAAATATTATGCTGCTATAGACCTTAATATTGCTTTCTTTTCAATTCAAATAGACTGGGAGTGTCAGGGCCAGTTTGCATTTGTGTGGGATGGACGCCAGTACTGTTTTGCTGTACTTTCTCAGGAGTAGAAAGCAACTGACAGAGCACAGAAGAGATACACACCCCTAGATTAATATCAGTTTTCGACCTATACAGCACTTCAACATGTAGAGGCCATTACAGAAAAGGACCCAGCCACCATCCTTACTGAATTGCCAATAGCAGTATGGGAGAGAGATATTTGACTGATCACTAGTGTAACTGCAGCTCCGATCCAGACACTGATGAAAGTAGCATGGTCAAGAAAGAGGAGGTATTGCAGCCAGGGAAGTTAGACATTTCAAAGCAGTTACTACTTTTACCACGACACTACCTACCTGGAGTTTGCATGTTCTCCCTGCGTGGGTTTCCTTCAGGTACTCCGGTTTCCTCCCACACTCGAAAGACATGCTGGTAGGTTAATTGGATCCTGTCTAAAATTGTCCCTAGTATGTATGAATGTGATTTAGGGACCTTTAGATTGTAAGCTCCTTGAGGGTAGGGACTGATGTGAATGTACAATGTATATGTAAAGCGCTGCGTAAATTGATGGCGCTATATAAGTACCTGAAATAAATAATAAATAAATAATAAAGATATGTCTGCCATCAAGGGCCCCTGTGCTATGCGCAGATTTGTTCAATTGGTGGGGATATGTTCGCTCTGCAAAGACATTATCGGTTTACTTTTGTGAAGGGATGTACGCTTGTGCCTTTCTGTGTCTTATCACCATGTGGAAAGACTATAACGTGCCCCTGCAGATAGCCTCGCATCCATAGGAACGATAGTATAACCTGGCTATGCATTGTTCTCTGAACAATGCAGAATAAGGATTTGCTCCACTGGTAGAAGCGGGAATGTGTGCATGAACTTGGTCAGAACAGCGCTCATGACTTCTTTGGCGCCAATCTCACTACACGTGCGTTCCTTTGTTAACTGTAGAAGCACAGCTTTCAGGTAGAAACGGCGGAAAATTGTGCACACTGGTCTGCATGGACACAACAGACATTTCCCTAGTCATTGTTCTTTTTGAATATACACATCTGTTTTCATTGGCTGAGTTTTGTATAACACCTACTGTTTGAAGGAATACATGGGCTTGATTGGCTGAACTGAATAGTCCCCAAGTCTCTTTTGTTACCACTGTTCAAAGTCCTATAAATAAACAGAGCTCCCATTGCTACCTGGGACTGTCTGAGGAGCTTCCAATGTGAGAACAACTACTGTGTCTGTCTTACTTGGTAAGCATGAGTGTGCTCAATTGAATTATCCAAAAGAGCCTAAAAGTGCGCTTATTAGCGCATTAATTTACACAACAGTTTGGCGAGCCAGGTTTTTCAGAGCCAACAGAATCTCCTTTCCAGTGGACCGAGAGGGAAGAAACAGATCCGGGGTCCAGGGACAACAAAACGGCCGGCAGTTGATAAGACCAATTTTATTTCAGTTTTTGAAATTGTTTGTTGTCCTGAGGCCAGGATTTTGTTTTCTATTTCCACTGTGCCAGGTAAATTCTGCTTAGCAAAATAATTGTTTTGTTTTTCCTCTTTTGGCCTAATGGTGGGGTTTTTGTGTTATATGTTGTAACTTTGGCATTTTTTTGTTGGATATATTGGTTAGGGAAATAACCTATATTTTAGTCCTCTATAGGCCCTAATCAATATAGCCTAAAGTGTTCAGTCTGTATAGGTTAAGTGTTAATTTCGGGTTTTAATTGTATTGTCAGTTTTTGTGGGGAGAAGTTTCATTTTTCTAGTGAAGAAATCTTGGTTTGTGCTGGATTTAGCGGGATTGGCGACTGAATTTCAGTTGTTAGTACTACCATTTTGTTGTGGACCGAATTTCATTTGTTAGAACCACCATTTTGTTATGCACTGAATTTCAGTTGTTAGAACCACCATTTTGTTTCTGCTGAATTTTGGTTCCGGGTGGAATTATTCTGCTTTTGGGTTGAATTTCAGCATTTAGTGAAATTAATTCATCCTTTTTCAGGATTTTCAGCTTTTGGCTTTAGTTGCGTTGTTTTTGTGTAATATTTCTCAATTGAAATTAGACTGTTTTTGTACTGAATTATGTTTCCAGTAGAATCCTTTTGGGTTTTTTTATGTTTAATTTTAGTTGTTTGGCAGAGTTTTATACTGAAATTCAGTTTTGGGAAGAGACAGTCAACATTCTGTGAGTAGACGGTAGGAGGCATTCCCATTGTTGCTGTAACATCTAGGTACAGATCGAAAGAAGCTACATTTTTAATTTTTGAATAGCGGAGGATTTCATTGTGCTTTTTAGTTGTCTGGCAAACATGTTTATAGGGCTGTACAACTTGAAACCGGTAAGGTCGTGTAAAATAGTCGGGAGTCCGAAGCACGGTTGTATTAGCATATAAACATAAGGAGTAGATTGTAGCATACCAGGAGGCCGTGTAAAATAGTCGGACAGCCGGGTGTCAGTACTGTAAAAATAGGCACTAGGCAGTACTGCTGCAAAACCACGATCACCTCCTACTAACAAGGCGGACTACGCCATCATGAAGCAGCTCCTCATGTGACATCTGACGCCCCGCCCCTCAGTTCCTGTGGCGGAGCTGGCGATTGATTGGACATAGTTTTGGTTGTGACCATTGAAGTACATCACATCATTCGTGTCCTCCATCAAAGACCTGCTGGAGTGAATGGTCTAAATGCCTGTATGACCCACCGCCGTATGGCAGTATGGCGTGTGTGTCCATCTCTGGTAAGCGTACCCAATCTTCTCTTATCTCACATGTTTATCTGCGAATGACATATGGGGAGACCTATGCATTTTCACCCATTATCTGTGGAAAGGACATCACTTTAATATTTCCCTTACATGGGATTATACCACACTCCATAGAGGAGTTTTGTAGTTGCTCACGGACGTTTTGTTGATTTTTTGTTTACTTATATATTTTTTTTTTCATATCCATTTTTCCTTTTGTTATTCACTGTGCACTGGATTGATTTTGTCATCTATTTTATGTTTTATTCACTAGACATTGGCTTTTCATTTATGAGAAGTTTGGTCTTGTATTTACACCCAGGGGCTACTCTGGGGATTGTATATATCATATTAGCGCTGCATTTTTTTTCATGCTTTCTGAGTACTGCTGCAAAAGTTAGTGCAAGGGTGCCCTGGATGGAGGGACACAAAACAAGCGATTGGACGCAATGGGCCGTCCTTAGTGGGGGGGGCAGGCCCCCCAGTCAGACAGCTGTATAGTACATGAAATCTAAGTATGGGGCTAAGACCATTAGACCCCTTAGAAGTTGGCATATATAGTCAGGGGGTACAGCATGGTGTATTCCTTTGGAAGGTACTTTTGATGTCTGGAGGTGGGAAAAACTCATCAGTGAGTTTAAAACGAGACTCCAGATTAAAAAGACCCTGGAATTAGCTCAAGCTATGGCTTCAGAAATCTATAATGGTGAGTAGATTGGATGTGTAGTACATGTTTGTCTGGTTTTTGTTTTGTTTGATTCTTCTAAGTAGCATGGTAACTATGGAATATCTCCCATGCATTTGTATCTAAATGTTTGTCTTATTCTTCTCATTGTTTGTATGTAGTAACATGTTAGAGCTCTTCACTAAAGGCATTGTATTTTTGTGGGAGCTTGAAAGAGTTACAAGAGTGAGTTACAGTGAGTTTTGTTGCTGTTGGTTTTGAGGAATGTACAAGTTGTAATATTCCTATTTTGGTCAAAGTGGAAATTTTACTTGCATGTAGATAAAAGTTGGGTCCTTTCAGTGAAAGGATGGCGCATTCTAAAGGTATTTAACTGTGGAAATCTGGTCAGTGAATCAGATAAAGATTAATGTATAATTGAATTGGTATTTTTAAAATCAGTCACATTGAGCATACTGTACTTATCAGTCTTTAGACTATTTTTGGAAATTGATTTTGCTGTAGATTGCTTTTTTGGTGTTAAACTGAATTGGGTGTAGCAGTTATTGGCAAAATACTGCCAGGTAAAAGTGTGTGTTTAGAGCGCTCTGAATAACAAGACTGGGTAGATGGTTGTCTGTGGTGGAGATAGAAACAGTTCAAGCGGTGTAGAATCTTCATATACTTAGGGCAACACTCAATGTGAAAAAGCGATCTCTAATGAACAAAACAGAAAGAGGCGCCTCTAAGTGCTAAGTGTATCATTAAAAAAAATGTTAGTATCCAAAAGAGAATAAAAAAATGCATTGGATAAAAAAAATTATATATATATATATATATATATATATATGTATATATATATATATATATATATATATATATATATATATATATATATATATATATATATATATATGTATATATAATTATATATAATTTTAAGGGTTAAAAGGGATAATAAAGAATACTAAGCTAAAACATATATATAGAGAATTGAGCAACGTATGCCCAGTGAATAGATGCATATGATAATACTATACAGTAGGGGGCATACATAGTAGTAGTAATAGATGTAACAAATAAACTAAACATAGGTATATGATAGAGATGACACTGTATGTATGGTACATAATATGATATTTATTATTTATTAGAGGACCTGTCTAAGTAAAGGATTAAAATAAAGGGGAATGAACGAAAGTATCCTTTTATGGGGGCGTGGCCAAGATGGCGCTGTGAGCGGTTGGTTCTTTAGTGAGCTTCGCCACTCCGTCTGTAAAATCCGGATCCATCGGCTTTAATATTGTAGCAATCACATCCCTGCTGACTGGGGGGGACCCAGGGAATCCCTATCCATTAAAGACTGAGGGGATTTTTTGATTCCTGGCCTGGGATCGGCTCCTGGCCTACCGCGGGTGACTAGGCCGAAGCCGCGGCCTTTCCTGCCGACACGCGCGGTGGACCGAAGGCCTCTGCTGTGGTCGGACCCGCTCCCGAGCTTCATCAGATGCCGCAGATGCTGGATGGAGGAGGGTGAGCTGCTTCTAAATGGTAGAAACCCTGTGATCCGGCCCTGCTGCCTCTCCCCTCCCCACGTTTTACTAGGCCGCGGCCTCTCCTGGAGCTCCGGCCTGTCAGTGTGACTGGAGGATCGCCGGATCTTCCTATTCTGGTAGAGGAGACCCTGGGACAGCTGAGGAGAACTGCCTGATAGCAGGAGCAGAGCAGGAGCAGATCCTAGAGCGCCCACATCCCTCCCACCCAGGCTGTGCAGAGAGGTGGATGGGTTGAAAATCCTTGTGGCTCAGTGTAGGCCTAAACTAGTCTGCTTCTGCATCATACATTTGCAGGTGAGGGGGAGAACTATTAAAGGGGACATTCACTTTGCCCTATTTACTGCCTGAATACCCCTCACTTTGCGGACAGGTTCCCACACCCAGCTGTTGATAATCGCCCAGATCTGGGCCACTGTTACCTGAATGAGGCGCAGGAACTCCAGCGCAAAATATAACAAAGGGGGTAAAAAGTTAACCTTCCCACCACAATCGGACTCCCCTCCGACGCTCAGCTGTCCCCCCCGGAGGCCCTCTATACACGCAGCACCCAAAGGGCTCCACAGACAATTACTATGGAGTCGGATGACTCTCGGCCCCCCTGGCTGGCGGATGTTATGGCGGCCATTGCTACTTGCCAATCCACGCTAACAACAAAGATTGAAGCAGTCCAGCTGGATATGGGTCTTATTCGCCAAGATATTGAAAAAATCTGATCGCGAGTCACTGAGGCGGAGCAGAGACTGAGTACCACTGAAGATACCATTGCGGAACATGGAGAATCACTCCGTACGCTTCAAACCAAAGTGAAGGCCCTTGAATACAGACTCGAGGATGCGGAGAACAGAAACCGGCGTAATAATCTTCGCATTGTCGGATTACCGGAGGGGGCGGAGGGAAACGACCCTACCTCCTTTATAGAAGGTCTGCTTCGTGATCTCTTACCTGAGGCCCGCTGGTCACCTTACTTCACGGTGGAGAGGGCTCACCGCATCCTGCCTAAGCCGGGGCCTCCTGGATCCCCCCCTCGCACCTTCATCCTCCGTCTCCTTACTTTCAGAGATAGAGACGAATTCCTCCGTGCCTCTAGAAATGTAGGGGAACTCAGATTCCAGAACATGAAGTTGATGATCTTCCCCGACTATTCTGTAGAGACCCAGAAGCTCAGGAAATCTTTTGACCAAGTCAAAGCGGCTATGATCATGCAGCATTCGCTACAGTGTGCTCTTCCCTGCCCGTCTGAGAGTCCAGGACGGCGAGACAACCCGCTTCTTTACCACCCCGAGAGAGGCTTCTGCCTGGCTGGACTCACTACCACAGATTCGCTGATGATCTACCTGGTATATGATGTGTGATCCCCTTTTGTTGTTTACTCACCATAACCTGGGCTCAGGTCTCCGTTATCACACGAACTTCCACATGGATGACTTATTATGTTGCACAAGTCAGGGAAATTCTAAGATAGTGCCCCTGCCAAAGAACTTGGTCAGGAGATCGTTGAAGTATAAACCTTCTTCTACATATGCTTGTTTCCTTGAGGAATGCTGGACTTCCGGTTCGGTATCTCCAACCAAAAGATGGATCGAATTTACTGTGGGGTCGCATTATGGCTACTTCCCTTCGTTTGACTTTTTAAGCCCCCACAGCCTGCTGTATTACAAGCGGAGATCTCACGTACATAAGACGCTTGAACTACTACTTTCCCCCCCCCGTGTGAAGACTCAGGGGGGTGAGTTTGCCTCTTCCACGGACCCCCTGTTGCAGCCGGCGAGCTGTATAAGTTAGGGATTGAAACCCGCCTCAGTTCTGGGAGGTTGGGTGGGGTGGGGGGTGGGGTAAGTTCCCCTAATGGGGCTAATTTCATCTACTTTAGATTTTGGTATCCGTTATCTGTTGTTAATTTGGTTTTGTTTTTGTTTGATATTTGTACAAAAAAAATTGACTCATCAGCATTGCACTGTTTACAGATGTGTCCGCTTCGGGGGACGGGGTCCAGTCCGGGAGCCGTGAATTCTATTGATCCTAACACTCTCCATATTCCTAGTGGTCATGTCCTCCCTTAATATCATCTCCTGGAACACCAGGGGACTGAACTCCCCGGTCAAGCGTTCCCTGGTGTTCCAATTCATTAAAACCTATAACCCACATATATGTGTACTCCAGGAGACACACCTAACAGGCCCTTAAAAAACCATGGGTGGGACACCACTACCACTCCACGCACTCCTCATTTTCTAGAGGTGTTACTATACTGGTATTGAAGTCACTTCCATTTCGGCTCTTGGATTTGGCCCTGGACCCTGATGGTAGGTATGTAATTATTCACGCTAAAATATACACTCTAACGTGGACCATTGTGGGCTTATATCTACCTCCTCCGGCCTCCTTGATGGTGCTCAATCAGATCATTAGCAAGATAGCCGACTTTGCATCAGACAATAATGTTATATTGGGTGATTTTAATCTGGTCCCTAACCCGGACTTTGATAGACTAACTCCTGCGGGACATCACTGCCCTGGGTTGGCTGAGTGGGCAGATACCTTTGGTCTGACTGATGTCTGGAGGTGGCGTCACCACCAGACCAGGGCATACACATGCCACTCAGCCTCTCATAGAACGTTCTCCCATATAGACTTGGTCTTCGCAGGGGCTCAAGTCCTCCCACGGGTCACAGACATACAAATACTGCCTAGGGGAATTTCCGACCACGCATCCTTGTTGTTGTCATTGGACCTTTCCCTTGGCTCAGTAGAAAGGATATGGAGGCTCTCCAGATTTTGGATTTCAGACACTGCAGTAGACCCCCAATTTAGAACGGAAATGCTTGATTTTTGGGCTGTAAACGAGGGCTCGGCTGACCCCGTAGTTGTGTGGGATGCCTTTAAAGCCACGACGAGGGGATACCCCGGAAGGAATCAACCGCTGTTTTGAGGAGTACTACGAATCCCTCTATGGGTCCAGGGTGGACTATAGAGGGGAGGATCTGGTAGCATACCTAGATGACATTGATATTCCAACCCTCACTGTAACATATCGTGATAAGCTTGATGCCCCAATCACGTCCTTAGAGATATTACAGGCTCTTAAATCAATGCAGACAGGGAAAACTCCGGGACCCGATGGCGTCCCTGTGGAGTTTTATAAACAATATGCTGCGGAACTAGTCGATAAACTTCAGGGCCTCTTCTCTGCATCGACGCACCTCGGAAAACTCCCGGACACTATGAGCGAAGCGATCATAGTGGTGATCCCCAAGCCAGGGAAAGACCCCACGTTGTGCTCCTCGTATCGCCCTATATCCCTTCTGAATGTGGATGCAAAAGTACTGGCTAAAGTACTGGCCAACAGGCTTAACCTGGTAACTACTGGTCTCATCCACAGGGATCAAACAGGCTTCATGCCCGGGAGAGGAACTGACATTAATATCAGACATCTCCATACCCACATAGACAGGGCGGACGAGGCGAATAATGGAACGGTGGCCTCACTCGACGCGGAGAAGGCTTTCGACTCCGTCGAGTGGGGCTACTTATGGGAAGTGCTCTCGCGATTCGGGTTTGGCTCGGGTTTCACGAAATGGCTCCGCATGTTATATCATTGCCCCTCAGCAAGAATACGTACTAACGGAAGCCTCTCAGGAAAGTTCCTATTGTTTCGTGGTACGCGACAGGGGTGTCCCCTCTCCCTGGGTCTATTTGCTCTGGCGATGGAGCCCCTGGCTATATTGTTGAGGGCCGACCCTGGGGTAAGGGGACTCCAGGTGGGTCCCATTGAGAAGAAGTTGTCACTATATGCGGACGACGCTCTGCTTTATTTAGCGGATGCGTCGTCCTCTTTGCAGACTGCACTCGAACTGATTAACCGATTTGGTGGGTATTCGGGGATTCGTATTAATTGGGATAAGTCGGTTCTTTTCCCACTCCATCCCTCGACACCTAGAATACCTCACCCACAGCTTAAATGGGTAGATGACTTTAAATACCTGGGGATAAAAATTAGCGGTAAAGTCCAAGACTACATAGATAACAATTTGCGTCCACTCATGGCACAACTTACGGCTAGGTGTACTGCATGGCGTTCCCTTCCACTGACCCCAGTAGGCAGAGTAAATTTATTAAAAATGATTTACCTCCCGAAATATCTATATTTTTTCCGCAACACACCCATCCCTAAGATTTTCTTTCGTAGGCTGGAGAGTCTGCTGATACATTTTGTTTGGGCTGGGAGGCCACCCAGGGTGGCCAGGCAGATCTTATACCTCCCGCTTTCGGGGGGGGGGGGGGGGTCTGGCGCTACCGATTTTCAAATCTACTACTGGGCAGCTGTTTTGGTCACGATTAGGTGGTTCTCCCAGCCCACGCAGAATCCGGCGGTCACTCTGGAGGCAGCCATCCTGGGTTCCTTTGCTGCCCTTAGCAATCTCCCATTTCGCGGTCTTAGGGCCAGTTTTTCCATGATGACTTCGATGCGGACCACTGTGAGGGTATGGCAGGAGGCTAGGAAAATCTATAGGAAACCCAATCACATTTCACCCCACATGCCCCTATGGGGTAACCCTCTACTCTCCCACTTTTACACTATACCAGACCCCTCTCTCTGCTCAAAAAAGGGAATCCTCACATTAAAACATATAGTTAAAGATGGCAGGCTTATTACTTTCCAGGCCCTGAGGCAATGCTTTGCTATCCCATCCTCCTTCCAATTTAGATATTGGCAGCTGAAGCACGCCTTTGAGGCTCAGTTCCCTGCCCCCCTCACTCTGGAACCGGACTCCATTGAAAGGCTCCTGACCTCCAGCGTGATGGGAAAGCCCCTCTCAACAATATATTTATACCTTACGGTAGAGTATGATGCGAAACTAACTAAAATCTGGGAAAAGTGGAAGATTGATATTCCCTCTTTGGACGAAGAGGAGTGGAAGGAGTGTTTAATCTCCTACATTTCTTCCATGATCACTGCAAGGGATAGGTTCATACAATTTAAGTTCCTACACAGAGCGTATTTCACCCCACAGAGACTGGCGCGCATATACCACCAAAGAGATCCCAACTGTCAGAGATGCAGACAAGAAGTGGGTACTTTCTGGCATATGGTCTGGTCTTGCTCCAAACTAAGACCCTTTTGGTCAGCAGTGGCCTCCACACTGGGCAATGTCATAGGTTCAGACTTGCCGGTTGACCCCCAAATACTACTGCTCAGTCATCTGGAAGATGTTGAGGGTGATAGGTATGATAAACTGTGTCTAACCTTCGCATTGTACTACGCTAGGCGGGAAATTCTACTGCGATGGAAACTGGAGGAGCCTCCTACTCTGGCTTTGTGGATAAGATCGGTGAACAAGGTACTTCCCCTCTATAGACTGACGTACGAAAGCAGGCAATGTCCCGGGAAGTTTGACAAAATTTGGTCGTCCTGGATGGACGCTTCTGGGGACCCCGAGCCCCCTACCCCATAAGTAAGACATGAAACATAGGAGAAGACATCCTGCATCTCAAGTCTACTCTTCTTATACCCGTTTCTTTTCACCCCCTTCCTTTTCCTCCCTTTCCCTCTCCCCCCCTGCCTTCCTTCCTCTTCCCTCCCCTTCCCCCCCTCCCTCTCTCCCTGCCTCCGCCCCCCGTCGCCCCTACTAGGCTTGATTGAATACTGGGTTATTTACTTCATATTATCCAAGAATTTTAAGATGACACGAGCCATGAGAACTATGGTTAAGTGAAAATTCTGTTGAGTGCACATCTGGAACAACTGATAAACAGTAGTTATTGCTTTAGGGTAAATCCCACTGTAATTATTCTCACCGTAATGACTGTACTAAGTTCTTGTACTGTAATGCTGATTTGTTTAATAAAATTTTTCTGTGAAAAAAAAAAGTATCCTTTTATGTCCAATATCAATATCATGTTTTATGGAAGGCACATCGACGATGTTATCATCATCTGGGATGGCAATGAATCCAGAGTACAGTGTTTTCTTACACATTGTAACAACAATAACATGGGTTTGTCTTTTACCATCATAATGGATAAAGAAAAATTGGCCTTTTTTGATTTGGAATTGTATCATGATGGCAAGGAAATCCATGCTAGGAATTATAGGAAGCCAAACAGCAGGAAACTCCTTCCTTCACTATAAAAGCTGTCATCATCCCCAAAGGCTCAACAACATACCCAAAAGCCAATTTTGTAGGCTCAAAAATAACTGCACTAGAAGCACAGACTACGACACCCAGAGCGTGATTTTGAAAGAGAAATTCCTTGATAAAGGATTTCCAGTTGTTATTGTGGATACAGCTTATTCCCATTATCCAGATACACCACCTGCATCATGTCCTCTTATTCAGACTGATAAGGACGAAATGCGTTTGCTGGCACCCAGCAAACTTAAAAGGAAACCACTACCCCCAGGGTATTTCCTCCCCACCTTTTTAGTTATCTTTTTTAGTTATCCTGAACAGACTTGTGTTTTTGTTTTTCCATTTAATAAACATGGGCTACCAGGACCTTAAATATAAATGCCTGTCTGACGTGGACTCTCTGAACTAAAAATGCATCTATCACTTGAGCTAAACACCCCCAATTATCACAAGTGGTTGTTGGATGCGGGCATACAGACTCACCGTCTGTATGCCCGCATCCAACAACCACTTGTGAGTCATTTCAGGAACTGCTGCTAGCTGTGTGTGGCAGCCAGGCAAACTGCATTACACAGGAGTTCAATTGATGGACTGTGTTGCATACAGGTGGTGTACCTGTGTAAGTGAGCTCAGCGTGGCCTGAGATTATGTCTCCACCTAGGAGGGCCAGTCCAGAGGGCCTAGTGATGTATGAGACAGTGAATGAATGGTTCAAGCAGAACCACAAAGAGTGGGGCGCAGTGCAAGGGGCTGAAATCTTGGCCTCTGACTATATGCAACCCATGCTGCCTACAGAGGAGGTTGGGGACTTCCTTGTAAAATTTGAAAAACTTGCTGTAAGGAGAAAATGGCCTAGGGACCAGTGGCCAAAATTGCTGCAACCCCTTATTACGGATAGAGTTCCAGTCGGTTTACCATTTAATGGATGGGGACCAGGATGACTACGGCAAGTTTAAAGAGGAAATCCTTCTTAGAGGAGTGTTCCAATGTATCATGGTCCACCAGCAATACTCCAGGATGGGAGAGGTGTCCCCAGAAGACCAAGGTTTTATAAATCCAGAGAAACACAAAGTTTTGTGTCATGGTCGCTTAGGGAAAGTGGTCAGCCCAGAAAGGAGGGCACAACAGCCTACATGCTGCATGAGGTATAGCCAACCAGCTTTGGAGTGCAAGTCTGCTGTTACCCCTAGCAACAGGGATCTTGTGTTACCTACAGGGGGTGCGAGTGGGTCAGTAAAGGCTGCAGTGTTGCTCCATGACCACATGGGGGAGTCAGGCTGTGCAGACACCACACTCAAGTGAAGGCTATGACATCAGCTGCAGGAACTGGTTAGACTATTTTAGTTACCAATGAACAAAGACTTGCTGCAGTGTGCTACCCAGAGCAGTGGGGAGGCACAGCATAAAGCCCAACTGGCAGCAAGGTTATAAGACTCAAAATGGACATGGGGACTCTGTGTGCCTGCTATAATTCAGCAGAGTGTTGGGAAAGTTGAACTAGGGGTGACCAAAACTGTCCTTGTGCCATGTTCCCTAGTGACAGGTGCTGCAGAGTTGCCCGGGGAAACTTCCAAGGAGCTCGCAGTGATGGAGCAGAGAGTTTCCCAAGTCAACTATGGAGCTGCCAAAGTAGGTAAGCGTGCCCCTTTAAAGAGAGCGGGTATTGTGAGAAGTCGCTCAGAATTCGTGGTGCCTCAGACAACCCACAAAAATGGCAGTTAGGTCTACATGCAATGAGAATGCTAATGGTCATGCGGACAAAAGTGTTACTATTGGTAAATGTGTTTTTTGTTATTTTTTTTTTCCACTTCAGCGAACTTTTCCGAGAGACGTTATTTCAACTTTATAGTTCAATTTTGTCCTATCTCATATTCACATCATAGTGGCTTATTCAAAATATCTTTATTAATTTAAATATTAATTTATTCTAGTTAAAAGAAAGAAAAAAGGATGAGGTACACAGGATCTAGATCTACTCTTACTGCCCTATCTATTTCCCATCTCTCTTTCTCACATCCCCTACTCCCCCCCCCCCCCATCTATCTGGTTTGGTTTTTCCTCAGGTCCCTTAGATTCCTATCTTATGGCCATTCACCTTCTTTCATCTGATTTAGATATGTGTCCGAGGTTTTAAATTGTTTCCAAGCCTCCCAGGTACTAATATGCTTATTATATTGTCCTCCTTCTCTACTACTCAACAAATCCATCTTACAGTAGTAGTCTATTTGTTCATACCACTCTCTTATATCTGTTTTTTCACTTTTTAACCATTTTTTTGGAATCAATCCCTTTGCGGCATTTAGGAGATTTGAAACCATTCTTCTCATATACTGTTTCTTTGGTAAATGTGATGCTGGTTGTAATGACATTGAAACATGTATTTCTTGTAATGTCATATCTGTAATGTCATATCTGATGTTGGTAATGTGTTCACTACCAATGATGGGAGTAGGATATCTCCTATGACAGGCAGAGGCACAGGATTGTCCATGGAAGTCTCATGGGGTCTCCATGTGTTGGAGCTAGAGGCTGTCCAGGATGGCTCTGGTGCTACGCTGGTAGAGCAAGGGGGGACTGAGTCACACATTGAGAGTGTGTGGGTGCAGCCCCACAACCCTAAGTGTAACCCAGTTGACAAGGGGTAATTCAGCCTGCAAAAGCTGAGAGTGCAAAGCTAGAGGTGTCTGGAGTGCCACCAGAGCAAGGTGGTCAAAATAGTGTATTGCACCTTGCTTTGGTTGAGGATGCAATCTCTCAGTGTGATATGAGTAAAAAAATATTGTCACAATGTGAGGTAGATAGAAGTGACAAGTGTGCTGTTTTGGCTAATGAATCCCAGGTTCCTGTGTGGCCTTTTACAGCAGGTGATGCAACGCTGTGGAACGCCCATGAGGGTTGGACTGGGACAGCTGGGCCAAACAATTGCTAGCCATGCTGGACAAGGCTAGGTTAAGTAACAAGAGTGTGGACATAACTGCTATGCCAGACAGGGGGATCGCAGAGCGGCCGGTGGTTGAGGGTGCCTTGGTCCCTGCGAAGGTTGCTGCTGCCCTCCAGTCTGAAGAAACAGTTCAGGTCGTTGGCATCGCAGATATGTTGTCCACAGCCCAGCAGCTAAATAATGTTGAGTGTCAAAGTGACAGTGTGACTTGTAATGATCTACAGCGACTCACTGATGCTGTTGCTGAAGGTAAAAGTGTTAGACGTACATCTGACAGCACTCCAGTTTAGCCCCAGGCTGTGATGACAGTTGCCTCCAGTGAGGTGGAGGTTGCTTTTAACATCTCAACCTCTCTAGCTACAGAGGATGAGCCCCTCCATGTCACTGATAAGGGAACAGTCCCTAAAAAGGCCTTGTATTTAGACGTGGAGCACATTAGAATAACGAATATACTGTTGGAAATGCTTAAAGTCATAAAAGCGCATTCGCTGTGCACTTGGGTGTCTCCACTGCGGTCAGACAAGGTGGTGCTGCATAGTACCAATGGGTGGGGCCAAGTAGTACAAACTGTGCTTGGTGATATTCATCATAAGAGGAACTGGTTGGTACCATGTTGAGTAGCAGTATGGCAAATGGTCTTGAGGAAAAATTAGTATGCTTTTAAGAGCATATTAAGTAAGGGTATTAGCCAGTGCATCCCAATGGGAAATAAATTTAAAAGAGCTAATAAAAGTCCTGGGTGGCTTAACTACAACGTAAAAATGCATATAAAAGCAAAGGAGAATGCCTTCAAAAAATAGAAGGCTAAGGCATCATCAGCATTCCAACTTTACAAAGAATGCAACAAGAAATGTAAGGGTGCAATCAGGGCGGCTAAGATAGAACATGAAAGGCACATAGCTGAGGAGAGCAAAAAAAAATCCCAAGAAATTCTTTAAGTATATAAATAGTAAGAAAGGGAGGTCAGATCATATTGGTCCCATAAAGAATGATGAAGGGATTCTGGTTACTAAGGATGGAGAGATGGCAAAGGTATTGGATTTATTCTTCTCCTCAGTCTTCACGAGGGAAACAGGGAGCTTCAGTTACCAAAACTTTAATGTTTATCCTCATGACACGCCACAGGAAGCACCTCATGGCTAACAGAGCATTGAATTAGAAATAGACTTGAAAAAATTAACATTAATAAGTCACCGGGACCAGATGGCTTGCACTCGAGGGTCCTTAAAGAACTCAGTCAAGTAATTGCCAGACCATTGTTCCTAATTTTTACGAACAGTTTACTGACTGGAATGGTATCAGCTGATTGGAGAAAAGCCAATGTAGCACCAATATTTAAAAAAGGTCCAAGATACATCCCTGGGAATTACAGACCAGTTAGCCTAACATCAATAGTATGCAAGCTCTTGGAGGGGATGATAAGGGACTATATACAAGATTTTAGTAATGACAATGGTATCATAAGCAGTAATCAGCATGGATTCATGAAGAATCCTTCTTGCCAAATCTATTAACCTTCTATGAGGAGGTGAGCTGCCATCTAGATAAAGGAAGGTAGACGCGGTGTATATGGATTTTGCAAAAGCATTTGATACAGTTCCCCATAAATGTTTACTGTACAAACTAAGGTCTGTCGGCATGGACCATAAAGTGAGTACATGGATTGAAAACTGGCTACAGGGGCGAGTTCAGAGGGTAGTGATAAATGGGGAATACTCGGAATGGTCCGGTGTGGAAAGCGGGGTCCCCAGGGTTCTGTCCTTCGACCAATCCTATTTAATTTATTCATAAACAATCTGGAGGATGGGATAAACAGCTCAATCTCAGTATTTGCAGACGATACAAAGCTAAGCAGTGCAATAATTTCTCTGCAGAATGTGGAAACCTTACAAGAAGATCTGAACAAATTAATGTGGTGGGCAACTACATGACAAATGAGGTTTAATGTAGAAAAATGTAAAATAATGCATTTGGGTGGCAAAAATATGAATGCAATCTACTCACTAGGGGGAGAACCTCTGGGGGAATCTAGGATGGAGAAGGACCTGGAGGTCCTAGAAGAGGATAGGCTCAGCAGTAGAATGCAATGCCAAGCTGCTGCAAGCAAAGCAAACAGAATATTGGCATGCATTAAAAAGGGGATTAACGGGGCGTGGCCAGGCAGCGCATGTAGCAGGACACACTTCTCCTCAGCTCCGCCGAAAATCCTGGTAATCATCCTCCAGATCACTCATCCAGCCCGCTGACACCTCAGATCGGAACCACACGCTATCCGGGCCACAGCAGACCCATCCACCCGACCGATCTGCAGCAGAAAAGCATGCCAAAACGGGACAAGACTGGTGGCGGCCCGCCCGCAGCACAGGCCCAAGATGGCGCTCTGCCACAGCGATCTCAAAAGGAAAAATATAAGGAAGCAGCCCAGAAACTCCTGTTTGGTAATAAATCATCAAAAGAAATACCATCACCCACATCTGACCTCAGTGAGGAAGAAGCAAACCAGCTGGAGATGGATAATACTATCCCACTGGAGGATGGCGCTGGATCCCCATCTGACTGGGCCACAGTGAGTACAGTATCACATCCCTATCAGGGCACTCAGACACCAAGTATCCCCCTGGATGGCCCTGAACCCACTCTCAGAGATATCCTCTCTGCAGTGACTATATGCAACAGATCCATCTCAACCCTGACTGATGAAGTGAAGGGTGTTAACCACTTGCCGACCGCCGCACGACTATATACGTCGACAGAGCGGCACGGGCAGGCAAAAGGACGTATATGTACGTCCTTGCCTGCCCGCGGGTGGGGGGTCCGATCGGACCCCCCCCCCGGTGCCTGCGGCGGTCGGCAAATCTCCCCCGGCGATCGGAGGTGAGGGGGAGGCCATCCATTCGTGGCCCCCCCCTCGCGATCGCTCTCAGCCAATGGGATCATTTCCCTGCCTCTGTATTGTACACAGAGGCAGAGGAAATGATGTCATCTCTCCTCGGCTCGGTATTTTCTGTTCCGGGCCGAGGAGAGAAGACTGCAATGTAAGTGCACCAACACACTACACACAGTAGAACATGCCAGGCACACTAAACACCCCGATCCCCCCCCCGATCGCCCCCCGATCCCCCCCCAATCACCCCCCCCCTGTCACAAACTGACACCAAGCAGGTTTTTTTTTTTTTTTTCTGATTACTGTATTGGTGTCAGTTTGTGACAGTTACAGTGTCAGGGCAGTGAGTGTTAGGCCCCCTGTAGGTCTAGGGTACCCCCCTAACCCCCCCTAATAAAGTTTTAACCCCTTGATCACCCCCTGTCACCAGTGTCGCTAAGCGATCATTTTTCTGATCGCTGTATTAGTGTCGCTGGTGATGCTAGTTAGGGACGTAAATATTTAGGTTCGCCGTCAGAGTTTTATAGCGACAGGGACCCCCATATACTATCTAATAAATGTTTTAACCCCTTGATTGCCCCCTAGTTAACCCTTTCACCACTGATCACTGTATAACCGTTACGGGTGACGCTGGTTAGTTTGTTTATTTTTTATAGTGTCAGGGCACCCGCCGTTTATTACTGAATAAAGATTTAGCCCCCTGATCGCCCGGCGGTGATATGCGTCGCCCCAGGCAGCGTCAGATTAGCGCCAGTACCGCTAACACCCACGCACGCAGCATACGCCTCCCTTAGTGGTATAGTATCTGTACAGATCAATATCTGATCCGATCAGATCTATACTAGCGTCCCCAGCAGTTTAGGGTTCCCAAAAACACAGTGTTAGCGGGATCAGCCCAGATACCTGCTAGCACCTGCGTTTTGCCCCTCCGCCCGGCTCGGCCCAGCCCATCCAAGTGCAGTATCGATCGATCACTGTCACTTACAAAACACTAAACACATAACTGCAGCGTTCGCAGAGTCAGGCCTGATCCCTGCGATCGCTAACAGTTTTTTTGGTAGCATTTTGGTGAAATGGCAAGCACCAGCCCCAGGCAGCGTCAGGTTAGTGCCAGTACCGCTAACACCCACGCACCGTACACCTCCCTTAGTGGTATAGTATCTGAACGCATCAATATCTGATCCGATCAGATCTATACTAGCGTCCCCAGCAGTTTAGGGTTCCCAAAAACGCAGTGTTAGCGGGATCAACCCAGATACCTGCTAGCAACTGTGTTTTACCCCTCCGCCCGGCCCAGCCCAGCCCACCCAAGTGCAGTATCGATCGATCACTGTCACTTACAAAACACTAAACGCATAACTGCAGCGTTCGCAGAGTCAGGCCTGATCCCTGCGATCGCTAACAGTTTTTTTTGTAGCGTTTTGGTGAACTGGCAAGCACCAGCCCCAGGCAGCGTCAGGTTAGTGCCAGTAGCGCTAACACCCACGCACGCACTGTACACCTCCCTTAGTGGTATAGTATCTGAACTGATCAATATCTGATCCGATCAGATCTATACTGGCGTCCCCAGCAGTTTAGGGTTCCCAAAAACGCAGTGTTAGCGGGATCAGCCCAGATACCTGCTAGCACCTGCGTTTTGCCCCTCCGCCCGGCCCAGCCCAGCCCACCCAAGTGCAGTATCGATCGATCACTGTCACTTACAAAACACTAAATGCATAACTGCAGCGTTCGCAGAGTCAGGCCTGATCCCTGCGATCGCTAACAGTTTTTTTTGTAGCGTTTTGGTGAACTGGCAAGCACCAGCCCCAGGCAGCGTCAGGTTAGTGCCAGTAGCGCTAACACCCACGCACGCACTGTACACCTCCCTTAGTGGTATAGTATCTGAACTGATCAATATCTGATCCGATCAGATCTATACTGGCGTCCCCAGCAGTTTAGGGTTCCCAAAAACGCAGTGTTAGCGGGATCAGCCCAGATACCTGCTAGCACCTGCGTTTTGCCCCTCCGCCCGGCCCAGCCCAGCCCACCCAAGTGCAGTATCGATCGATCACTGTCACTTACAAAACACTAAATGCATAACTGCAGCGTTCGCAGAGTCAGGCCTGATCCCTGCGATCGTTAACAGTTTTTTTGGTAGCGTTTTGGTGAACTGGCAAGCGCCAGCGGCCTAGTACACCCCGGTCGTAGTCAAACCAGCACTGCAGTAACACTTGGTGACGTGGCGAGTCCCATAAGTGCAGTTCAAGCTGGTGAGGTGGCAAGCACAAATAGTGTCCCGCTGCCACCAAGAAGACAAACACAGGCCCGTCATGCCCATAGTGCCCTTCCTGCTGCATTCGCCAATCCTAATTGGGAACCCACCACTTCTGCAGCGCCCGTACTTCCCCCATTCACATCCCCAACCAAATGCAGTCGGCTGCATGAGAGGCATTTTTATGTCCTCCCGAGTACCCCTACCCAACGAACCCCCCCAAAAAAGATGTTGTGTCTTCAGCAAGCGCGGATATAGGCGTGACACCCACTATTATTGTCCCTCCTGTCCTGACAATCCTGGTCTTTGCATTGGTGAATGTTTTGAACGCTACCATTCACTAGCTGAGTATTAGCGTAGGGTACAGCATTGCACAGACTAGGACACACTTTCACAGGGTCTCCCAAGATGCCATCGCATTTTGAGAGACCCGAACCTGGAACCGGTTACAGTTATAAAAGTTACAGTTACAAAAAAAGTGTAAAAAAAAAAAAAAAAAAAACACAAACAAAAATATAAAATAAAAAATAATAGTTGTCGTTTTATTGTTCTCTCTCTATTCTCTCTTTCTCTATTCTCTCTATTGTTCTGCTCTTTTTTACTGTATTCTATTCTGCAATGTTTTATTGTTATTATGTTTTATCATGTTTGCTTTTCAGGTCTGCAATTTTTTATACTTTACCGTTTACTGTGCTTTATTGTTAACCATATTTTTGTCTTCAGGTACAGCATTCACGACTTTGAGTGGTTATACCAGAATGATGCTTGCAGGTTTAGGTATCATCTTGGTATCATTCTTTTCAGCCAGCGGTCGGCTTTCATGTAGAAGCAATCCTAGCGGCTAATTAGCCTCTAGACTGCTTTTACAAGCAGTGGGAGAGAATGCCCCCCCCCCACCGTCTTCCGTGTTTTTCTCTGGCTCTCCTGTCTCAACAGGGAACCTGAGAATGCAGCCGGTGATTCAGCCAGCTGACCATAGAGCTGATCAGAGACCAGAGTGGCTCCAAACATCTCTATGGCCTAAGAAACCGGAAGCTACGAGCATTTTATGACTTAGATTTCGCCGGATGTAAATAGCGCCATTGGGAAATTGGGAAAGCATTTTATCATACCGATCTTGGTGTGGTCAGATGCTTTGAGGGCAGAGGAGAAATCTAGGGTCTAATAGACCCCAATTTTTTCAAAAAAGAGTACCTGTCACTACCTATTGCTATCATAGGGGATATTTACATTCCCTGAGATAACAATAAAAATGATTAAAAAAAAAAAAAAAATGAAAGGAACAGTTTTAAAATAAGATAAAAAAGCAAAAAAATAATAAAGAAAAAAAAAAAAAAAAAAAAAAAAAAAAAGCACCCCTGTCCCCCCTGCTCTCGCGCTAAGGCGAACGCAAGCGTCGGTCTGGCGTCAAATGTAAACAGCAATTGCACCATGCATGTGAGGTATCACCGCGACGGTCAGATCGAGGGCAGTAATTTTAGCAGTAGACCTCCTCTGTAAATCTAAAGTGGTAACCTGTAAAGGCTTTTAAAGGCTTTTAAAAATGTATTTATTTTGTTGTCACTGCACGTTTGTGCGCAATTGTAAAGCATGTCATGTTTGGTATCCATGTACTCGGCCTAAGATCATCTTTTTTATTTCATCAAACATTTGGGCAATATAGTGTGTTTTAGTGCATTAAAATGTAAAAAAGTGTGTTTGAAAAATCGCTGCGCAAATACTGTGTGAAAAAAAAAATTAAACACCCACCATTTTAATCTGTAGGGCATTTGCTTTAAAAAAATATATAATGTGTGGGGGTTCAAAGTAATTTTCTTGCAAAAAAAAATAATTTTTTCATGTAATCAAAAAGTGTCAGAAAGGGCTTTGTCTTCAAGTGGTTAGAAGAGTGGGTGATGTGTGACATAAGCTTCTAAATGTTGTGCATAAAATGCCAGGACAGTTCAAACCCCCCCAAATGACCCCATTTTGGAAAGTAGACACCCCAAGCTATTTGCTGAGAGGCATGTCGAGTCCATGGAATATTTTATATTGTGACACAAGTTGCGGGAAAGAGACAAATTATTATTTTTTTTTTTTTTTTTTTTTTGCACAAAGTTGTCACTAAATGATATATTGCTCAAACATGCCATGGGAATATGTGAAATTACACCCCAAAATACATTCTGTTGCTTCTCCTGAGTACGGGGATACCACATGTGTGAGACTTTTTGGGAGCCTAGCCACGTATGGGACCCCGAAAACCAAGCACCGCCTTCAGGCTTTCTAAGGGCGTAAATTTTTGATTTCACTCTTCACTGCCTATCACAGTCTCGGAGGCCATGGAATGCCCAGGTGGCACAAACCCCCCCCAAATGACCCCATTTTGGAAAGTAGACACCCCAAGCTATTTGCTGAGAGGTATAGTGAGTATTTTGCAGACCTCACTTTTTGTCACAAAGTTTTGAAAATTAAAAAAAGAAAAAAAAAATTTTTTTTTTGTCTTTCTTCATTTTCAAAAACAAATGAGAGCTGCAAAATACTCACCATGCCTCTCAGCAAATAGCTTGGGGTGTCTACTTTCCAAAATGGGGTCATTTGGGGGGGTTTGTGCCACCTGGGCATTCCATGGCCTCCGAAACTGTGATAGGCAGTGAAGAGTGAAATCAAAAATGTACACCCTTAGAAATCCTGAAGGCGGTGATTGGTTTTCGGGGTCCCGTACACGGCTAGGCTCCTAAAAAGTCCCACACATGTGGTATCCCCGTACTCAAGAGAAGCAGCAGAATGTATTTTGGGGTGCAATTCCACATATGCCCATGACCTGTGTGAGCAATATATCATTTAGTGACAACTTTGTGCAAAAAAAAAATAAATAAATAAATAAATTGTCACTTTCCCGCAACTTGTGTCAAAATATAAAATATTCCATGGACTCAACATGCCTCTCAGCAAATAGCTTGGGGTGTCTACTTTCCAAAATGGGGTCATTTGGGGGGGGTTTGTGCCATCTGGGCATTTTATGGCCTTCAAAACTGTGATAGGTAGTGAGGAGTAAAATCAAAAATGTACGCCCTTAGAAATCCTGAAGGCAGTGATTGGTTTTCGGGGCCCCGTATGCGGCTAGGCTCCCAAAAAGTCCCACACATGTGGTATCCCCATACTCAGGAGAAGCAGCTAAATGTATTTTGGGGTGCAATTCCACATATGCCCATGGCCTGTGTGAGCAATATATCATTTAGTGACAACTTTTTGTAATTTTTTTTTTTTTCATTATTCAATCACTTGGGACAAAAAAAATGAATATTCAATGGGCTCAACATGCCTCTCAGCAATTTCCTTGGGGTGTCTACTTTCCAAAATGGGGTCATTTGTGGGGGTTTTGTACTGCCCTGTCATTTTAGCACCTCAAGAAATGACATAGGCAGTCATAAATTAAAGACTGTGTAAATTCCAGAAAATGTACCCTAGTTTGTAGGCGCTATAACTTTTGCGCAAACCAATAAATATACACTTATTGACATTTTTTTTACCAAAGACATGTGGCCAAATACATTTTGGCCTAAATGTATGACTAAAATTGAGTTTATTGGATTTTTTTTAGAACAAAAAGTAGAAAATATCATTTTTTTTCAAAATTTTCGGTCTTTTTCCGTGTATAGCGCAAAAAATAAAAACGGCAGAGGTGATCAAATACCATCAAAAGAAAGCTCTATTTGTGGGAAGAAAAGGACGCAAATTTCGTTTGGTTACAGCATTGCATGACCGCGCAATTAGCAGTTAAAGCGACGCAGTGCCAAATTGTAAAAAGTGCTCTGGTCAGGAAGGGGGTAAATCCTTCCGGGGCTGAAGTGGTTAAAGCTGAAATATCCTTTGTGAGACAGGACATGCAAAAGCTGAGAGAGCGCACAGCCGCAGTGAAGAGTAGGGTCAGTGTTATTGAAGATGACTTAGTACCCATGCAGAGAGATCTAAAGTATAACTGCCATCTTGCGGATCAGCATGCTGCGCGTTTAGATGATTTGGAAAATCGCATGAGCCGCAACAATGTCCGCGCCTTAGGATTCCCAGAAAGGATGGAGGGTAAAGACCCTGTCGCTTTCATCGAACAATGGCTCCTCACTACATTTGGGAAAGAAGCATTCTCTCCGCTATTTGCGGTGGAGAGAGCGCATAGAGTGCCATCTCGCCCACTACCCCCTGGCAATCACCCGCGTGCTTTTCTGTTTAAGCTTTTAAACTACAAGGACAGAGATGCCATCCTTGCTAAAGCCAGAACCATGGGCAGTAAGTTATCCATTGAAAACTCCAAAATCTCCCTGTTTCCGGATTTTTCAGCTGAACTCCAGAAGCAGCGAGCAAAGTTTATGGATGTCAAACGAAGATTAAGGGACCTTAACTTGCCATATGCGATGCTATATCCTGCCCGCCTTAGGGTAGTCGCACTCGGAGAAACCCGCTTCTTTGAACGCCCGGACATGGCGGCTCAATGGCTAGATCGTGAGGATAGGGCCCTTAAAGCTGCCAGACCACAAAGAGATGTCCCTGCTTAAGAGATAAGTCCTGGATATGCAATGACCTGGCAAGACCAGGTCTATTTTTGTTGGGATAAATCCCTGGGCCGTGAAGAGGCCTTAAGATTCAAAATAATTGTTGTCTATGGAGGACAGTTCTTACTCTCACATCCGATGTTCAGGCGGCCGAGGAGAACTGTTTGTTTGTATCACCCTCCTCCCCACAGGATTTTCTTTTCCCTTTTTTTTTTTTTTTTTTCTCTATTTTTTATCCTTTTGCTCCCTTTTTTGTCCACATTTTTGCCTGCAAATAATGAAGCAATACGTGCCTACCGTAGCTGTGAAACCCCTATGGAAACTAACCTACTGGTTAACTAGGAGTTTTCAAGGCTTTTACCCCCCCCACACCTGTTGTGTGGGAAAAGTTAACGCTGCAGCCAAGTGGCTGTGTAAACTGTTGACCTTTAGATTCTTGCCATGCAGAGTAACATGCATTAACCCAATAATTTACTGTCTTCTGTACTTATGTACTAACCTAATAATGTATTTCTCCCTGCCTTGCAACATGATTTCATGTCTACAAATGCCTACATGTTCTCTGAAAGGAGAAAACAAGCATAATTTTGAGAAAAGGGGCCTATCCCCCCTTCCAGATAACATGTTACGGTATAACCCGGGAGTCTTGTCGAGAATTATGCCGGCCTGGTCAATGATCCTGAAACAAAATGGGGATGACTAAATTGTCCATTGTGACTTGGAATGTCAGAGGACTGGGAAATCCAGTTAAAAGGGGGGCGGTCCTTAGACATCTCAAGTCGCTGAATGCGGGGGTAGTCTGCCTACAGGAGACCCATTTCTCTGCAGACCCTCCTCCAGGCCTCTGTCCACGACTGTATACTAACCAGTTTCATGCAACCCACTCCACTTACTCAAGGGGAGCAAGTATACTGTTCAGAAAAGATATTCAGTTCAATTGCATTAGAAAACGCATTGACCCGGCTGGCAGATATGTCTTTCTTTTATGCTCAATTACAGGCCTCAAATGTATTCTTGCTAGCATCTATATACCCCCACCGTATAACTCAGAGGTTATCCGACACCTAACAGGTTTTATGGCCCAATACCCAGAAGTACCCTTACTGGCAATGGGGGACTACAATAATCTCTTAAATCCTCTCAAAGATAAATTTCCTGTACCTACTGCTGGCACATCTCAGATGAAAAGTAGTACCCCCTTTGCCCGATTACTTGAAGAAACAGGGCTGATAGATGTCTGGAGATCCAAACACCCAAATGATAAAAAATACTCCTGCCACTCAGCTTCACATGACGGGTTATCCAGAATAGATTTGGGCCTTGGGAATGACAAGATGCTACATTTAATAGTGGAATCTGACTATGCAGACAGGCATATATCTGATCACTCGGCACTTTATATAACCATTTCATTACCAAGTAGGTACAAACGGCCAATGTGGAAACTTAATCCCTTTTGGCTCTCGTTGTTTGCCGAGCCAGATCCTATAGCCAGAGCACTTACACTGTTTCTGAGAGATAACATTGGCACGGCTAGGCTGGGGCTGGTTTGGGATACAGCGAAGGCCTTTTTGAGAGGACAACTTATCAAAACAATATCACAGATTAAAACTGACACCAAGGCTTGGGAACTATTGATAAGAAATAGAGTCACCGAGACTGAAAACGATTATATTACAACCCCACAGGAGACAATAAGAGGGCATGGTTGAGTGCACAGACAATGTCTGGACAACTGGCGTTGCAGCTGGCGGAGAACAAACGCTTTTTTCTCCAACAATCACATTTTGAGGAGGGGGAGACGACTGGTCATATGCTTGCAGTACTGGCGCGGTCTCAACAATCGACCTCTCTCATCTCCGCCATATGTGACGCACAGGGTGCTCTGAAATGCTCTACTCCTGATATTCTGAAGGTCTTTGGTGATTTCTATGCTGATCTCTATACGTCTAAAGTTACGCCCACTGATAGCTGTGAACTCCCCAGTCTCCCACTAGAGGATAGGATCATGCTCAATGCCCCTTTAACTGCAGAAGAACTGGATATTGCCCTATCTCAAACTAAAAACAATAAAGCACCAGGTATAGATGGCCTCCCTGCAGAGATATACAAACGCTATGCAGACTCCATGCTCCCCACACTGCTGAAAGTATACAATGAGGCATTAAAGGAGGGTTCATTGCCAAGTTCAATGAATGAGGCAATCATTATTGTTATATTAAAACCGGGTAAAGATGCGAATTCCCCGGGATCTTATAGACCCATCTCACTGCTCACATCCGATATCAAGTTGCTGGCCCGGATGTTAGCAAACAGATTGGCCAAGGTAATTCATAAAATAGTGCATAGAGACCAATCCGGGTTTATCCCCAAAATATAAGAAGACTATTCCTGAACTTACAGCTCCCAGTGGACAACACAGGCAATAGAGCAATTTTTTCGCTGGACGCAGCTAAGGCCTTCGACAGTGTCGAGTGGCCTTATCTGTGGAAAACATTACAAAATATGGGATTGGGAGATACCTTTATTCGATGGATACAGCTTTTGTATGCTGCGCCCACGGCCAGAATACGGATTAATGGGGAACTTTCAGAACCCTTTCCTTTGTTTAGAGGCACCAGACAGGGGTGCCCACTGTCGCCCCTGCTGTTTGCCTTGGCCCTGGAACCTCTGGGAGCAAAAATCAGAGGAGACTCTAGAATAGCGGGATTCCAAAGAGGTATGAATAAAGATGTAGTGTCCATGTACGCAGATGATACCCTGCTCTACCTAGGAGACACAAAAGACTCATTAGAAACGGTTATGTCCCTCATCAAGGACTTCGGGGAGCTATCGGGCTTCTCCATTAACTGGGACAAGTCAGTGCTGATGCCGCTTGACCCCCTGAACACTCCATTACCACTAGGTGCGGAGATGATACAACAAGTAGGCTCATTCCGCTACCTAGGGATCCAGGTGACCCCTAACCCAGCCACTTATGTTGAACAGAACCTAACACCCTTATTAACCAAATTCCGCGAAAAAAGCAGGACCTGGTGTAAACTGCCCCTGTCTGTTGTTGGTAGAATTAACCTTATTAAAATGGTCTGGGCACCACAACTGCTTTATATTTTTAACAATTCCCCGGTTTGGATACCTAAAAAATGGTTCGATAGATTAGAGACCCAATTCAGAGAGCTCATATGGAGAAAAAAAATAGCGAGGATAAAACTATCAACGTTACAATACGGCAAAGAGGAGGGAGGACTTGCAGTCCCTCATCCTAGGATGTATTATCTCGCCTCCCAACTACAACAACTAGGAGGATGGGGCCTGCTGGACCCGAAAGACCCGATCCGTAAACTTGTAATGCTAGAAGATAATAACTATTCAGCACTGACAAATTTGGAGGCGGGATTCTTACACTTAGACCCGGAAGCTCCTACAGTTAAATTATTAAACTCACTTTGGGCCTATGTCAAAAAACTAATGGGCATCACGGGCTTTCTGTCCAGCACGCCTCTCTGGCGAAATAGACAACTGAAAGAAATACAAAAACTAAAAGACTTCAAGGGCTGGGAGGACGCAGGCATCAAATATATCTCACAGTTATACCAGGGCAACACTCTCAAATCATTCCAACAGATCCACACAGAGTTTGGAATCCCACATAATAATTTTTATAAGTACCTCCAATTGCGACATGCCTTACAAACCCAGAATAGAAATGCTAGAATCCAACCGACAGAACATCCGATTATACAAGATGTATTTATGGATGAAGTTAAAAAGGGCATGATATCTAGATGTTATAATACACTTATAGCACGAATACAAGACCCCTCTAGACTACCATGCAGACAGCGGTGGGAGGAAGATATAGGAGCAATAGATGGAGACACCTGGGAGATATGCCTTATGAGTGCCCCCTTGGTGTCACTTTCTGCATCACAGAAACTTTCACATCTTTACCTTCTACATAGGGCGTACAGAACCCCTCTTCAACTCTATAAGTGGGGAATTAGAGATTCACCCCTGTGCCCAAAATGTGAACGGGATCATGGAAATCTACTCCACATGATCTGGAAATGCCCCAAGCTATTCAGATATTGGAAGGAAGTACTGGACACGATTTCAGAAGTATATATGGTACCTCTTGAGAGAACTCCGGTGGTCTGTGTACTGGGGGGAATAGACGAAGAGTTTGCACCCCCACCTACACGTATAGCGCTTCTTCGTTTACTATACATAGCAAAGAAATTAATTGCCCAGTGGTGGATTACCCCGCGAGTTCCCACCAGGGGGCAATGGATAGACAGCGTGAATAGGATCCTAATAAGAGAAAAAATAACCTACCAACGTAGGAAGGCTCCACAAAAATTCCTCTCCATATGGCAGGCGTGGTTGGACGTTCCTGGTTTGGCCTCGCATCAATTAATTAGGGATAGGTTACTCTTGGGTTGATGTAGACTTGACTACTGTATAGTAACTATGCGCATGCAAGAGAACGTGAAATTTTTAAAAAAAGAGACAGCCCCTGGGGAATATGAAACAGTATGTATGATGAGGTACTGCATGGCAGGGATTTACTCTGCTTTGTTCCTATCTTTCTTTCTCTCTTTCTCCTTTTCTCTATTTCCTCTGTTTTTCCCCTCTATTTTATTTCCTTACTTTAAAGATGAATATTATATTGAACTAAACATAACGAATCAAGTTAAGGTTGTCGGAATTATAATACAGTAAGAGTTGATTCTGATATTGTTGTTGAATGAACAACAGGTTCGCTATTTTTATACTCTAATATGATTAGAAATCATTAGAGCGTTCAGCATATAAGGGTAATATTATTATAGCTGGTATTTGCTTAAATCTGTACCTTGTGTGGAGTCATACTCCCTGCAAAATATATTACGTGTTAGACCTATTATAATTAAAAGATATGAGTACGACAGGTGATACTCCTGATAGCATATCATCGGAACAGCCTACAATAATCTAAGGTAGCTGATAATTGTTCCCATAACATGCTTTATGAGAATTCCGAAATTTGTACATGTCATATACGAATATCTGTATGCTACCTGTATTTGTTTCTTTATGCAAAATAAAAACCTTTCTGATTAAAAAAAAAAAAAAAAGGGGATTAACTTCAGAGATAAAACGATAATTTTCCCACTCTACAAGACTCTGGTCCGGCCGCACCTGGAGTATGCCGTCCAGTTCTGGGCACCAGTCTTTAGGAAGGATGTGCTGGAACTGAAGAGAGTCCAGAGAAGGGCAACGAAACTAATAAAGAGACTGGAGGACCTTAGTTATGAGGAAAGGTTACGGGCACTGAACTTATTCTCTCTGGAGAAGAGACGCTTGAGATGGTATATGATTTCAATGTACAAATATCGTACTGGTGACCCCACAATAGGGATAAAACTTTTCTGCGAAAGGGAATTTTAAAAGACACCATTCACTAAAATTAGAAGAGAAGCGGTTTAACTTTAAACTGCATAGAGGGTTTTTTACTGTAATGCCCCGTACACACGGTCGGATTTTCTGACGGAAAATGTGTGATAGGACCTTGTTGTCGGAAATTCCGACCGTGTGTAGGCTCCATCACACATTTTCCATCGGATTTTCCGACACACAAAGTTTGAGAGCAGGCTATAAAATTTTCCGACAACAAAATCCGTTGTCGGAATTTCCGATCGTGTGTACACATATCCGACAAACAAAGTGCCGCGCATGCTCAGAAAAAATAAAGAGATGAAAGCTATTGGCTACTGCCTCGTTTATAGTCCCGACGTACGTGTTTTACGTCACCGCGTTCAGAATGATCAGATTTTCCGACAACTTTGTTTGACCGTGTGTATGCAAGACAAGTTTGAGCCAACATCCGTTGGAAAAAATCCTAGGATTTTGTTGTCGGAATGTCCGATCAATGTCCGACCGTGTGTACGGTGCATAAGAGTGGTAAGGATGTGGAATTCTCTTCCACAAGCAGTGGTTTCAGCAGGGAGCATCGAAAAATTAAAAAAAAAACTATTAGATAGGCACCTGAACAACCACAACATACAGGGATATACAATGTAATACTGACATAAGAGCACACACACACAGGTTGGACTTGATGGACTTGTGTATTTTTTCAACCTACTATGTAACTATGTAATACCCACAGCATTGAATCGAAACCCATATAATGCTAAGCTGACAGTGTAAAAATAGATTCTGGTCAGTTGCTATGATAAGATAAAATATGACACTGCTTCCCAAGATTTGCTCCAAATAGGTCAAGATAATCTGAATTAAATGACTGAATAATATTCCTTCAAAAACAACATAAACAGGACCCTTCCCCCAACAGTTTTGGAAAGCCCCTCCTGGCTACAATCATACAGTATTGCCATGCGTACTGGGGCCCTTAGCTATCTCAGATTTTTTAAAACCTGTTTTATTGTATATGCACGAAAATAAATACATGCGTATTCACAATGCAAAGTTGAGGTACATCAGGTAGTTGACAGTATTATCAAATGAAGTGGTATCGAGGCAAACTTCATGAGAAAAGTGCTGCATATATAGAAAATGATAAATCAGCTGTGCAGAGAATACTGTAGGTGACATATACAATCAAGTGATATATGTAAAAGAACAATCCTACTCCAAAACTATGGAGAAAAACAAAACCATGGTAGCATCATATAAAAACTTGCCAGGTCATGACTGTTTTCACTTGCCATCTAAACCAAATGAAACAAATAAAAAAAATACTTATAGAGGAAACTATACCGGTGTCTTGTGATTTTTCCTCAGTGTATAGGTTGGAACGTCATAAAAGGCAAGGTTTTCCAAAGTGGTGGGTCAGTTATCAAGGACAAAAGGGAGACACTTGTATCTTGACTATCTAACCAGGAACCCCAAGTTTTATAAAATTCATTTTTTGGACACCCTCTAGCCTCATAGGTTAGTTTATATAGAAACAAATTTTGATTAATAAGTGTCTTCCACATAGTAATATCGAGGGATTCTGTGTGTATCCATTGGAGTGCCACTATTTTCCTGGCATAATATAGAAGAATTCGTAGAAAGTGTTTTTTGTGTGGCATGAAGTAAAAAAAAATCTTCAAAGACGCCCAATAAGTACCATTTGGGATCACAAATATTGGGGAGATCAAATGTGAACTAAATAAAGACCAAAAAGGCCTATCACAATCCCAGACCATTTGCAGAAAATTCCCAGGATGTGTAGTGCTTATCTAATCATATCCAATCCATCATATCCAATTTAGTGTTGTGCTTATCTAATCATATCCAATCAATCATATCCAATTTAGTGTTCCCACTGTCCGACGCAGTTCACTATACCCCTTCTCACCCCTTCCCTTTTCTCCCTTTTTCTTTTTTTTGGGCCCCTCCCCTTCATACCCAAACACTACATACTGACTATGATACAGGGCATCTGGATAGTATTCACAGCGCTTTACTTTTTTCCACATTTTGTTATGTTACAGCCTTATTCCAAAATGGATTAAATTCAATATTTTCCTCAAAATTCTACAAACAATACCTGATAATGACAACGTGAAAGAAGTTTGTTTTAAATCTTTGCAATTTTATTTAAAAGAAAAAAGAAAAAAATCACATGTATACAAGTATTCACAGCCTTTGCCATAGCACTCAAAATTGAGCTCAGGTGCATCCTGTTTCCACTGATCATTCTTGAGATGTTTCTACAACTTGATTGAAGCCCACCTGTGGTATATTCAGTGGATTGGATATGATTTGATAATTTGATAAGGCATACTCCTGTCCATATAAGGTCCCACAGTTAGGAGTAAATGTCAGAGCACAAACCAAGCCATGAAGTCCAAGGAATTGTCTGTAGACCTGCGAGACAGGATTGTATTGAGGCACAGATCTGGGAAAGGGTACAGAAAAATTTTGGGCAGAGCTACGCGCTGACATCATCGCGCCCCACGTGACCCTGGAAGTGCGGATGATTTGTATTTTGTTTTGTCGGCAAATGTTCCTTTATCTACACAAATTTTCATGCTGTGAGTACCGATTTTTATTGTTTAACAAAGAAACCTTTTAAAACGATAACACACTATTGGAACCTCCTATCTTTCATTCACTCCGAGACATCTGATCCATCGAGATTTCAGGATGAGAGTTGGGTACTAGCTGGATATCGTTGATGCCGGTCCATGACTGCCAGTGAGCTCCGGAGACGAGGCTAATCATCTGACCCCACAGAGGGCTATATCTGCAAGCGCTTATGACCTCGCTATTACAGGAGGTCCACATCTTCTTCTAAGGAGTTCCAACTTACAGAGTAATCATTACACGGATAATTTCTATTCCCTTGGTGGCGGTGGAAAAGCTTTGGAATATTCTATTTTGCTGGAACTTTATTCTACACCTTAGATCTTTTTTGTGTATTCAAGATTGCACCTTTACTTTATTAGAGACATTTATATACTCAATATTTTCATTTTTAACCACTTCAATACCAGGCACTTTCCCCCTTTTCTGCCCAAGCCAATTTTCAGCTTTCAGCTCTGTCACACTTTGAATGACAATTGTGTGGTCATGCAAAACTGTACCCAAACCAAATTTATATCATTTTGTTCCGACAAATAGAGCTTTCTTTTGGTGGCATTTGATCACCTCTGGGGTCTTTTTTTTTTGCTAAACAAATAAAAAAAGACCAACATTTTTGAAAAAAAAAAAAAAAGTTTTCTTTGTTTCTGTTATAAAATTTTGTAAATTAGTAAGTTTTCTTCTTCACTGATGAGGTTGCACAGACGGGCACTGATAAGGCGACACTAATGGGCACTGATGAGGTGGCACCAATGAGTTGGCACTGATAAGGTGGCACTGATGGGCACTAACATGCAGCACTGATATGTGGCACTAATCTGCAGCACTAATGGGCACTCAGAGATGGCACTGATGGCCACTGATAGGTGTCACTAATGGGCACTGATAGGTGGCACTGATTGGCATCACTGATAAGCAGGCACTGGCAGGCATTACTAATGGGCACTGATTGGCATCACATATGAGCGCCGACTGGCATTTATGGGCGCTGATTCGCATCCCTTGTGTTAATGGGAGGCATACCTGGTGGTCAGTGGTGAGCATCCCTGGTGGTCCTGGGTGGGTATCCTTGGGGGGGGCTGAACTGATAATCAGTGCAGACTCCCCCTGTCAGGTGAGCAGCTGATCGTGAGGAAAAGTCCATACATGGCTCTTCCTGTTTACACTGTGGTCAGCTGTGATTGGACACAGCTGATCACGTGGTAAAAAGTCTCTGTCAGAGACATCAGTGTTGCGGTGTGTCAGACTGACATGCAGCACCACCCACGAGCGCCCGCCGGCTGTTATCCTGAAAGATGTCATATGAGTCAGGATAACGGAACCACCGCATAGCCGTCATTTTGCTATAGGCCGGGTAGGAAGTGGTTAATATAATTTTTTTCAATTATTACTATTATTTTTTTTTTAGATTTTTTTTTCTTTTTCATTTATTCATATCACTTTTTCTATATCCACCAACTATCACTGGATTAGACACCTTTTTTTGTGGCTCATTTTGAATAAGCGCGCCTTTTTGTATTTTTATTTACAGAGAAATTTCTGCAGCATTGAAGGTCCCAATGAGCACAGCGGCCTCCAGCCTATGTAAATGGAAGAAGTTTGGAACCACCAGGACTCTTCTTAGAGAGGGCTGCCCGGCCAAACTCGCGATCGGAGGAGAAGGGCCTTAGTCTGGGAGGTGACCAAGAACTCGATGGTCACTCTGTCAGAGCTCCAGCGTTTCTCTGTGGAGAGAGGAGAACCTTCCAGAAAAACAACCATCTCTGTAGCACTCAACCATTCAGGCCTGTATGGTAGAGTGGCCAGACAGAAGCCACTCCTCAGCAAAAGGCACATGACACAGCCCACCTGGACTTTGCCAAAAGGCACCTGAAGGACTCTCAGACCATGAGAAACAAAATTCTCTAGTCTGATGAAACAAAGATTGAACTCTTTGGCCTGAATGGCAAGCATCATGTCTGGAAGAAACCAGGCACCGCTGGCCAATACGATCCTTACAGTGAAGCATGGTGCAGGCAGCATCATGCTGTGGGGATGTTTTTCAGCAGCAGGAACTGGGAGATTAGTCAGGATCGAGGGAAAGATCCTGTATGTACAGCAATGTACAGAAACATCCTTGATGAAAACCTGTTCCAGAGCGCACTGGATTTTAGAATGGGGTGAAGGTTCATCTTTCAACAGGACAAAGACCCTAAGCACACAGCCAAGATAACAAAGGAGTGGCTATGGGATAAGTCTGTGAATGTCCTTGAGTGGCCCAGCCAGAGCACAGACTTGAACCCGATTCAACATCTTTGGAGAGATCTGCAAATGGCTGTGTGCTAACGCTCCCCATCCATCCTGATGGCGCTTGAGAGGTCCCGCAGAGAAGAATGGGAGAAACTGTACAAAATTAGGTGTGCCAAGCTTGTCGCATCATACTCAAAAAGACTTGAGGCTGTAATTGGTGCTTCAATAAAGTATTCACCAAAGGCTATGAATACTTCTGTACATGTGATTTTTTGGGTTTTTTATTTTTAACAAATTTGCAAAGATTTCAAACAAACTTTTTTCACATTGTCATTATGGGGTATTGTTTGTAGAATTTTGAGGAAGATAATGAATTTAATCCATTTTGGAATAAGGCTGTAACATAAAAAAATGTGGAAAAAGTGAAGCGCTGTGAATACTTTCCAGATGCACTGTATGCTTAGGTTATATTATACTGGTTTTATTCATGGGGGGTCGCCCTATGGACCTTGATTATGTTGTTTCTGGTTACAACACGTCCTTTCCAAAGACATACATACCTGTGGCTGACTCAAAATCTAGTCAAGCAATCGTTCCTATGCGTCCCACTTGGGGGCCTGGGAAGTATTCCATCATGGCACAGATTCCCTGTGCTACAGTATATACAAGGCTGTTTTTTTTGTGATAATCTAGATGTGTTGTATACATATATCTGAAAATTCTGTCTGTGTTGTTTTGTATTTCTTTTGTAAAACTCTTTTCTAAATAAGGACTGCATAAAAACAAAAAACAAAAAAACAAAACAAACAGAAAGCATTCTATTACGAATGTGAAATTTGTTTTTTTCTTTGGTTTGAGTGAGGCAGGGTTTGATCCCAAGTAGGGTCTTTGCATCTCTAGAACCTGGCAGAGCTTAGACACATACTGAGCTCATTTTTTATCCTACAATGATTACTCCATACACGCCTGTGGAGAATCCACTAAGAGGCAGAGATTACTAGTGGACAATCAATAAAATAAATGCATTCACGAGACACAAGAAAGGTACTCATTGCAAGGTCCTAAAGCTGAATTTCACCTAAAATTAGAAGTTCCACTGAACCTCCTCCCTCCCTCATCCACTAATGCCTAGGCCAGTGGAAGCACCCCTCCCCCTGTCCGCAACCTCCTGGGACAGATCACATTAGCTAGCTGTGAGCCAGCAGGAAGTCACAGCCAGCTAAAGATGGTGTTGTCAGGGACCCGAAGACTGGCAAAAACCGGCCTGGGTGAGGACAGCGCTGGATCCCTGGACTGGTGTCTCTTTAATTTTAATTATTTACAGTTATTATGGTAATCACAGTATTTTTTAGCTGCTGACTTCTATTTTTTTTTTTTAACTGACCATAGATCCTCTTTAATAAAATGCATTAAATCTGAAAATCTGTTTACCTGTGTCAATGCAAAAGAAATCTTCATAAAAGGTTTTGCCTGCCATCCCACCATGAACAAAGAGCTTGGTTCCTACAGTGACCATAATGTGACCATGACGTGGCTTTGGTGGAACACCAGATGTTTCAGGCTTTGTCCATGTCAAATTACCTATAAAAAATATTTACATAAAAACATATTATTATGTAAAAATCATGAATACCAAAGCTGTAGCAGGTCATAGAAAAAAAAAGTTCATCTCTAGCCAAAATGTTCAATTTTTATTTATTGCTGTCTGTGTACCCTTCAAGAGATTTCAGAACTCATTCACAAAGGCTTCTCTGAATGGGCAGCAGAGGGGAGGGGCAGGCAGTGGCAGTGTATGCAGAAAAACAGTCAGATACAAATAATGGGGATAAATTCAGGAGATGTCATGCACCTCCTTGGACTTAACTCATAGTGTGCCTACATTCCTGGAATTCAGCTTTAATTCTGAGGCAAGTGGGTTATACTATTTAATACAGGAGACTGGACATTGGCAAAGCTGTTAGTTATCCAGAAATAACCCCTCCCACTTTCAACGTGCTCTAGTTCCATGGAAATGCAGTAGTAGGACTGGATTCTAAAGATAGATGGGTGGAACCTGTGTCCCTTAAGAATTCCAAGAAAAGGTTTTTATGATAAGTACAAATAACCTGTTTTCTGTATTGTTCATTGAGTGACATAGGATTAGTATTAGCTCTGAGAAAAGTGGAACCTCAAAACACTAAACAAGCTCTCCAACAACAGTGTAACAAGTTGGATAGCTTGCAGCCAGTGGTATCGTTACAGGGCAGCAAGGGTGGTGGTGGGGGGGGTAATTGCCTCCACCCCAGGTTATTTCTTGCCCCCCATCCCCCCCCCCTTAATTAGGCAGACAGTCCTTCAACACGTAGCTAAGTCTGTGTGTGGTGTTTGCACCTGTCTCAGGACAAAGTCACTTGTCTTATCTCCTCTGAATGCTTTTTTTCCCCCTCTCTTGAATAACATTCTTCCCCTGGAAGGTGTCTCCGCCTCAGTTGTCTCTCTGCTGCTTGGTGACACTCACAAACAATCTTCTTCTCAGAGCCTTCCCTCCCTCTGTTGGCCCCTCCCACCGGTTCCTGCCTTTTATTTGCCGAGGACTGATGACTGCAGGCGGGAAGAGGCAGACATGGTGCCACTCGTCAACTATCTGTGTTTCTTAGAGTACACACAATGTCCATTTTCTGCTGAGCCCCTGGGTGCCGCGCCAGCCCCCTAGCCATAGCCTCTGTTAGCTTGGTCCTTGCGCTCTCAGCCCCCCCCCCGGTCTCACAGTCCCGGGACTCCCCACATGCTAAAATCACATGCATTTTGTCCATTCTGGCCCCTATCGGCCCCTGGGGGCCTCTTGGGAGCAGGGCTCCGGCATGCTAAAGGTGCATCTCTGAGCCAGTGCTGAGGTCCATCACAGGATGGATCTGTGTTCTATGACTACTATGGCTGGCGAAAATGACCCCAACTAACACAGAGACGAGGGAGCCCAGTGTGTCCATCAGTGGGAGGTGGGAGGGCCTGGAGCCCTCCTCGGGGACACCCCAAACCCCAATCTGAGGACACCCTCTGACCACATCTAACAGCTTTTTATTGCAGATTTTAGGAGTGTTACAAAGCAGCCATTCCCATGCTGGGGGGACAGGGGCTGGGAAATGTGGGGTGCACAGCCAACGTCCAACCAATGTCCACAGCTGGCATCAGAAGAGGTCTGATCATCTACCTGGTAAAACTGCTGTGTCCAGGCTCTGACATCCATCCATACTCGCACCTATTTATCGCTATCTGCAGCTCCATGTGAACAGCAGCGACCGCACATATTTGTTTAAATAGGCTGAGCAGCTGCTGCTAATTACTGCTGCTAAGCCCGGTCATTCAAGCCACATGAATCCACCGATTCTTGCCACTGGAATCCAGAAGCCACATCTAACTGTCCATGTGATTGTGGTACAGGACACTGTGCAGACACACAGCTTGTTTGTATTGGGTACAAACAAATAAATAAAGAATATTTATTGAGGTTACAGCACATTGTACATATGAACTGTTTACAAACTTTTATTGAGGTTAAATTGTGGTACAATAAGATTGTACATGTGAATTGTAATAGAAGTACAGCACATTACAATAGACTAGGTCAAAACAAATAATATTATCACATAGATAGGAGAAGACATAAATAGCCCAAGCTATAGAGTCAAGTATTAGTGGTCTCTAGCATCCCTCATCTCAGTGTCACTGTCCTAACACAGAAACAAAAAAGTATACTCCGCTTCTTTTACCTCTTCTACTTAGTACACAAGAACAGGGCAGCCAACAGAAATGTTGGGGCCCCTTACACAGCTTTATGCCTGGGCCCCCCGGGCCTGGCCACCAACATTCCCAAGGGACTGATAACTGACCATCCCACTGAACCCGCCTGCTGGCCATCCCATAGAATCCTTCAGGCGCCCACTTTTATTTTTTTTGTAATTCTTTTATTTTTCCAAGTGTTGCAGTTTACAATCAGAGAAATGGAAAAGGGGAGCATAATGAACATACTGTATAGCATAAACAATGAAAATCCCCCAATTAAGTTTGCAAGCCACCGGACCAAACAAAAACACAGTAGAAATGGTCAGGTAAAACAAATCAAGTAGGAGGGTGGCCTACTATTCATACACGTGCAACAAATAAAATAGCGATGTGAGACCAAGCACAAAAACTCATAAGCTTACAACTGTGCAACCAAATTTTTACAAAATAATACATTTTAACGAGAAGCAGGGCTTCCCAGTGGACAGGGGGACACATACTGGGAATCATGAAAATGAGTCAGTGTATAACCTGATATTTGGATATCCAAAGAAAATCAGCATAGTAATAGATGCGCAACCCACAAAGAAAACTAATGTGTACACAAGACACACAAGGAGAAAACAATAAGTGCACCCTAATGATCAAATTGTGACAAGTGAAAATGAACAATAATAATGGAATATGAATCTCAAATAGCCTCTATCCGCATACACATATTAGCATAAACAAATAGTGCTGAAACAAATAGGGGAACTTCGGTGTTAGCAAAAACACAAAAAAAGTCCATAGTGCATTTGTTACAGTTCATATGGAAATGGATTATTCAGATGAAGAGCCCCAATATATCCTTTTCTGCATATGGTCCTGTAATGGAAATTTGCAAATTCTGTATATAATTGTATTCTATTTTGTATGTATTGCACAATGCCCTCACTGTGCACATAGCACTAATAATGTTTTCAGTACATGTTTACATTCTTTCGAGTCCTGATTAGAATTAGCCTGCCTATGTAACGCCCCTTGTTACCATAAACGTACAATTGTAATATTAATGTGATACCTACGTAATCATATGTATAAAAACCTTCAATTGCGTCATAATAAAGCAGAACAGTTATTTGGAAAGATGCTGAGCGCATCTTTTGTGTCTGTTCCCTACTGCAGTAGTTACTAATTTGGAACCACTAATCAATATGAGGATAGGAGTTGCCTATCATAAATTTAACCAAGTCAGCATGGCGAGCTTTGCCTAGGAGGGGTTTCCAGGTGACCCTGAGTATCCGAAACGAGGAGCTTGAGACGATCCGGGAATTTCTGATAATCAGCCGGCTGAGGTAAGAGTTTTGCTTACATTTGAGTTATCAGACTTCCTTGATCGGTAAGGCATTTTCGGGACAAAGGGTACCTATTTTACTCCCCTTAATCAAACTGTATTGATTGGTGGTAATATGTTAGGTTGTCCCTGTCTATTGTCCATCGGAGTGTTATAGATAAGAAAGGGAAGAATAGTGCTGTTCACAGGTATATGTAGTACATCTGCTAGATAAAGTAGTTTAGAGGCAAGAGGGTATAGGCACATGTAGAGAAGACTGGCCAGTCATTATGGGTATTAAATTAAGTAAGGGAATGAAGGGTAAGAGACCCTCAAAAATGCCCAGCGCAAGAGGATCCGCCTATACTGAGCCACTAGATTAATGGTTAAAGTGGACAGGGATCCACAATGGTTAACTGGGTTACCAAGGTCCACAAGGACTAAGAATCATGCAAAGTAAACAGCTAGAGAAACAGCTATCTATGTGAGCAGGATGGATCAAGAGTGACAATAACACTAGACAGAAAGGAACATTTGAATTTGGGGTCAGGCACTACAACTAGTAAAGTCAGAAACAGGGAAATGAGAATTAAAACAGAATACTTTATATGTTGTCAGAGAGGGAAGATGGGATGAGCACTCTGGCTGCCCGTCTGATCATAGAAGCTAGATATAAAGGATATCTGAACAAAATAAAAGAAAGTGAGAGAATATGCATGTGTAGTGTACAAATAGGATAAAAGTAAGCGATTTAAGAGAGATATATTCGTGTATGTGTGTGAATGCTGGGAGCTTTAGTTCTATCCCTTTTGTGTGTCATGTACGCAGATGTGACCCCCTCCTTTGTGCTCTCATGAAAGAATGTGGCTGGGATGAGAGGTCAGTGATAAACTGGAAGGACACCATGCCAATTCCAGTTTTTCAGACAAAACATTTATAACAAAATGTGCCGGGTTAACGAATCTAATGATAAACAATGTGATCACAATTATTTTTTTTAATCTGTTTTTCAAACATGGTAAAATGAAAGTTACAGTTAACCGTGTATTACACAAATTGAATATCCTTTGATAGTGGAAACAGTGCATTTAAAAAAGGGAAATTAAGTAAAATTAAGTAATAATGAGTATTCATTTCTAATATGAGTTTAACAATTTTATTAATAATATAGATATATTGAAACTGGTTTAGACAACCTTTGGTTGGAAATGAAATCCAGATTATTGGGGAAATTTGTAAAAATGGGATTAGTTTAGATTAAGATAACAATTTTGTAATTTTACATTTATACAATAAGCCCTTATTGAGAGAAAAAAAGATTAAGAATGAGTTTGTTATTTGGAATACAACTGCCATAATATTTAACAAAGCCAAGATGGATGGGATACAGTTTTTCGACAAAAATTACATTTTAAGGTTCTTGATAATAACTTGATGTGCGGTCCATGATGTGAGAGTTATAATAAATACAATTTAAATATAACAGACCTATCACATCAAGTCCACACACCCTGTTAGGATAGATGCCCCCTGCAGCAAGTTTTATAGTTTTTGATGCTTTCTGGTCCATCATACAGATTGTTGGTCCTTTTGTTTATATTTATTTTTGAAATCCAAAGCAGAATGTTTGGATTGTGAAATGATGTGCCCCTTTTCCTTGTAAGTACAGTGGTATAAGCAGAAGAATATTTTGGATTTTTGGGCATCTCTCCATGACCGCAGGGTATTGTTATAATATTGCCAGGAAAAAGTTGTCTTTTGAAACATGAAACTGGAGTTCTTACACAAACAGCGTGATAGAAAACAAGCCATTGTAATATATTTATGCAAGCTGGACCCAGTAATGAAGGGTTCACCCCGATATATCAGAGCTGTAGCTTATGCAAAGGTGCTATTAGACAAAGTTAGACATTATTTTGGTCAAATATTTAATTTGTAATGGTCCCACATTCTGCGCAGCAAATATACAGCTAACTAAATGTTTGTCTAATGAAAGGTTTAAAATATGAGTTTGTTTATGTACAAATCTATAAATGAAAGATGCATACATTTGAATCCAGCCACCTTATTGCCTCTATTGGAGTAGGTTGGAGACAAAGGAAGACACATGTGTTAAATTGATGACGTAGGAATTAGCTGCTGTGAGCCCAGTGCAGGACACACTCCCTGAAGACCCAGATATTACATTTTTTGTAGATTTGAGTATGCAGTTTATCACCCAGAAGGATACTCTGTATTCAAAGTCATTGGATCCTTTTTCCCCAGCTCAAGAAGCAGAGTTCCATGTTTTAGCAAAGCTTGTAAGCTATAAAAAGAATGTATATTTATATAGATAGTCGAGATATAGAGAGCTTTTGGTTCCATTTGAAGGGCCAGAAGTTTGTTTTTACTTCGGCAGGTAAACCAATCAAGCATGCCAAGTTAATTTGATTGGCTGTTTTCAGCCTTCCAGGTTCTTGCTGAGGTGGCCATATTAACTTTCACACATGGAAGCAGACCAGGTGACTAAGGATGCTGCATTTACAGCCCCGGACATTTGATGGGTCTGTGCAACTCCTTCCACCCTAGTTCTGGCCCAGTATAGCTGGGATTAATAATTCAACTTACTTTAAGGACCCCAGAACGAGAGGAACAAGTGGTCCACAGGGGGCAACTTCTTATGAAACAGGACTTTGGAAAAGGTGATCATTTATGTCTGCCAGCCACTCTTTTCCCTCCAGCTTGACACATAGACCGTGTCATCAGTCACAAGCAGTTATGGCTGCCTTAGTAAATGCGCATGGGATAGAGCCAGGGTTCTCCACAGTTGTTTTTATAACATACAACTTCTTGTTTTACCTGTTACCAAAGATGTTACCAAAAGCTGAACATCCCTTCCAGAGATTACAAAAAAAGATATATCCAGATGCCCAAGTCAGGATCTTACGAGTATGCATTTTGTCTGTATGGACATGTTTTTTGGATGTCCAGTGGCAAATGCTACTGCAAAGGCCACAGTAAAAAGTGTTATCAGAAGTAGTTTGTAAATATAGAGTGCAGAAAGTACAGAGAGTAACAGAGGAAATAATTTTTATAGGAGAGTCCTTACTAGAAGTTTTGAGGTTTTATTTTTACACTCCCTACTGTCTACAATGTAGCGGACAAAGTAGAGTAAGAAACTAGAAAACTTTTGCCTGAATGTTTTCTTATATTTTATAAAGCCCCTAAGGGGCATGTTGGACTCTCTCCCTATGGGATTTGGTTTGGGAGTGTGTTACTCACTTGCTTATATTTGGTCTCAGAGCTGAAGTCCTCTATTCGGATCTCACAGAGAATGTTGCTGATCTTTTAAGCTTTTTGACAAACTCATTTATGTGTTTTCTCCCCAATTCTAGATCCTAAAAGTTTGGAAGGATCTAAAACTAAAGCCAGGTGACAGTTTTTGCAAAACTTGTTAAGAGACATTTATATATAAGGAAATGTATGGAGACTCAATACAGCATCTATTTCATGTACAGTTTTTGCAAAACTTGAAGGAAAAGTCACCTGGATCCACACCAGACACTGCAAAAATGACTAAATTAAAGCAATCTCTATGTTTGATTTGTTTCCCTCTTGTGATCAGTCTAGGGTGCTTTTTCATTCAATTACTTTAATTGTAAGGGTTATATATATTTGAAAAGTAGTTTAGCCATGTTGAAGTCATATTTGTCTTTTGTACGTCTTCCATTTTATGTAGAATTGTCTGTGTTTACATATGCTGATAAGTCAGCATGCCCACAATTCAGCTAGAAGGCCATTCTGGCCACAAGAGTTTACAGCCAGTACTTTGTAAATATGTCTTATCAATCATTTGTTTTTCACAATGAAAAGTCATTTTGTAATGAAAAAGTTGCTCAGCTATTATTTTCTCCACAATGGAGTTTTTTTGCCTCTTTGGCCAGGACTACCTCCACCTAAGCGTGTGGAGGTTCCAGGTTAAAGGTGATAGCAGGTATGGTTAGTAATCAAAATATTGATCAAAGGAGGGGAGACTGTAATGGAAATTTGTAAGTTCTCGATATAATTGTACTCTATTTTGTATGTATTGCACAATGCCCTCACTGTGCACACAGCACTAATAATGTTTTCAGTACATGTTTACATTCTTTCGAGTCCTGATTAGAATTAGCCTGCCTATGCAACGCCCCTTGTTACCATAAACGTACAATTGTAATATTAATGTAATACCTACGTAATCATGTGTATAAAAACCTTCAATTGTGTCATAATAAAGCAGAACAGTTATTTGGAAAGATGCTGAGCGTATCTTTTGTGTCTGTTCCCTACTGTAGTAGTTATTAATAATTTGGAACCACTAATCAATATGAGGATAAGAGTTGCCTATCATCAATTTAACCAAGTCAGTCCCGCAAGATGGTCAGAGAATGAAAGAAAGGGGAGGCCAGGTGGCCGCTTACCGGAACTGTAGGACCCCTATTACAGAGGTCTAATAGGCACAAACAGGAGTGAGCGGTCAGTCACAGGCGGCAATTTCAAAGGCCCATCCAGATCCTCTCATCCACCAGTATACCAGACTTTAATACATTCCATAGGACCCACGTTCCGCATATGGAAATGGAAAAAAAGGGCTTCCAAGGGGTAAATCGAGGGAACGAAAAGGAGGGCTTCATGGTGCAGTAAATTTCAAAAAGTATTGGTTTATTGTAACACTGCACACAACCATAGTTGTGCCTGCTTTTTACCTATGGTTGTGTAGACCTCTGTAATAGGGGTCCTACAGTTCCGGTAAGCGGCCACCTGTCCTCCCCTTTCTTTCATTCTCTGACCATCTTGTGGGACCATATGCAGAAAAGGATATATTGGGGCTCTTCATCGGAATAATCCATTTCCATATGAACTGTACCAAATGCACCATGGCAGGGATATGCAATTAACGGACCTCCAGCTGTTGCAAAACTACAAGTCCCATCATGCCTCTGCCTCTAGGTGTCATGCTTGTGGCTTTTAGAGTCCTGCTATGCCTCATGGGATTTGTAGTTCTGCAACAGCTGGAGGGCTGCTAATTGCATATCCCTGCACTATGGACTTTTTTTGTGTTTTTGCTAAAACCGAAGTTCGCCTATCTGTTTCAGCACGTTTTTGTTTATGCTAATATGTGTATGCGGATAGAGGCTATTTGAGATTCATCCGGACATTCACAATATTCTTTTATTATTTTTCATTTTCACTTGTCACAATTTGATCATTAGGGTGCACTTATTCTTTTCTCCTTGTGTGTCTTGTGTACACATTAGTTTTCTTTGTGGGTTGCACATCTATTACTTATTTTATTCTATAATGTTAAAACTGAATATTCCGGTTTTCCTTCAGATTGCAGCACCTTTGCACATATATGTATTTACATTTTCATGTATTGATTTTATTTCAATTTTTTTGCACTTATTGGGGTAGCATGGATTGTCACATTATACAAAGAAAATCAGCACCCAGAACGAGCCCAATAAAACAGGAATGTGAAAAGAAAAGAGAGAAAAAGAAAAAAGTAAGAGGCAGTTGTAAAGAATAGGAGTAAGGGATCGACCATCCCATGTACAGAAGAGGAGAGCTGAGGTTAAAGCGGGGTTCCACCCAAATTTTGAACATTATCTCTATGCATTCTCTTCCTTGCCTAGATGCTGACATGCTGTGTAAAAAAATTTAAATCGCTGTAATTACCTTTTTTTTTCTAATCTTCTTAGCACTTCCTGGTTTTCCTCCCATGGGAGTAGGCGTGTTTCTAGCCTCTCCCAGACCTCCCACAGTCCCCTGGGAGCTAGTCTCAGGCTTCCCAGCATGCATTGTGCAACAGCGTCATCACAACATCTCGGTGAATGCTGGGAGCACAGCATTCACCGCATCCAGGAAATACATGCTTGTGGGCTTCAAATGCCCACAATGAAGATGGAAACCGCCTTCAGTGAATTTTATAAGTTATTCTTTACAACGAAATCGGACACAGGTGGACTTATTACACAGAACATGTGAGTAGATAATCATGAGAAGAAAAGTTTGTGAATGAACTCCAAAAAAAAAAACGATAGATAGGTGGACCCCCGCTTTAAGAGAGAAGGGTGGAGCCTCTCGCCCAGGGAATGTAGCCAAGGGTTCAGCCCAATTGGCGAGACCCCCTGAAGATAGGTATCAGTATATACAAAATGTTTCCATGGTCTCCAAGTGTCACTGAAGATCTGCCCCTGTTATGCAAGGTTGCTATAAGATACTCCATATTCCTGAGTTTATTAACTTTGGAAAACCACAAGGATTTTGATGGTGGGTTCTCAGATCTCCAACATAGGGGGATGCATGCCTTAGCCGCATTCAATAACTGAATTGTGAGGGAGGCCTTATACTTCTTGATCGTATGTTCCGAAAGATGCAGCAGACAAGCCGCAGGGTTCCCCTCCAAGTCGACGTTGGTCAGGTGCTTGACAGTACTAATCAACTCCCGCCAAAAGGGCCCCAATTTAAGACAATCCCAAAAGATATGAAGCATTGTTCCCTCTGCATAGCCACATCGCCAACATGTACTGGGAACCCGAGGATAAAAGCGTGCAAAGCCACGGGAACTCTGTACCATCGGGTCAGGATCTTGTAACCAGTCGCTTGGATTTTCGTGGTCATGGAAGACTTCTGTGCAAAATGGATAATTTTCTCCTTCTGCACATCAGTGAATTGGGTTTTAAGGTCCGCTTCTCATTTAGAAAAGAACCCGGGCACATACCCCGTCATGGGTCGGATCAGAGACGCGTAAATCAACGAGAGGCAATGGCGGATTGGTCACTTCCTATGGCAGATATGTTCCAGTTCTGTGAGCTGTCGAAATATACCTGGGGTGCGCAAGTTGCACAACTGGAGACTGCTCCAGAAGTCTAGAGGGGGGGGTCTATAGCCATCACGCAGACAGAGAGGGAGAGCTGACCGTCTGACCCCAAAAAGTGCAGAGATTAAGGCAGCCACTTACAACCAGGTGGTGAAAGTGAGGGTTCTGAAGGCCTGGTATGAATTCTGGATTGCCCAAGATAGGCACCAAGGGGGAAGGTACTGATGAAATTGAAGAACGTCTGAATGCATCCCTAGCAACCGACAATGTGCTGCCAAGAGTGGGGTGGTTGCTGAGGGCCTTTGGTAAGGAAGGAGGTGATCCAGGGCCAACTCTTCGCCGTGTCATTGGAGTCTTCCAGTTCCATGGCCACCCACTGTTTTCACTTCACCATGGCAATACCAGTCCACTATTCTGGTAAGGTGCACTGCTCTGTAATAGGCCTGCACATCTGGAAGTCCAACTTCGCCCCAAGGCTGTAAGATGGAGAAGTTGAAGCTTGAGGCGAGGTCTCCGATGGGACCATACAAACTCTCTAAACATAGAATGCACCCTTTGAAAGAACCGCAAGGGGAGACGAATAGGCAGTGCCTGCAGCAAATATAGCACCTTATACAGCAGCCTGGTCATCTTGAGTGCGTTGCATCGCCCAAACCAAGTTAGGGTAAGGGAGTGCCAGTGGCGTAAATCAGCTTTAAGGCGGAGGAGGAATGGGGCGAATAAAATAAAGAATGGGGTGAATGGCGCTCCCCAATTGGGAGATATGTGATCTGTATGTGCAGCACCAGTGCTACCAAAACCACTATAATGATTTACACATTATATAATAACCCCCTGTATAGTATATCTATGTCCAAACAAATCAATCAATTCTGAAAATTAGTGATCAATTGTACCATAAAATGTAAAATCATAAATAACAACGTGTAAAACTCAGTGATATAAAGTTATATGCAGTGCTAGGCATATATGCAATACTGTGCCAGTCTGTTACAAAATGTGCATCATATCAAGTCCAGTATTTTAGATATGCAAAAAATGAGGAAAAAAAAATATTTGTAATAAAAAAGTGAAAACTCTGCAATATTTAAAAAAATATTTTTTTCAAAAAAAAAAAAAAAAGTTCAAACAGTCTGGTGACTCTTGAGCTCAAATTGACCAGTGACTTCTGTGCTCCCCCTATGGCTCCCCACTCACCAGCTCCTTATACACCTGCAGGGGTGACAGGCAATATGGAACATCATAGGTAGTCTTCATAAATGGTCTCCTGTGGTCCCTCTAGCAATGGCCCATGCTTCCACTAAACCAGGACGTCCAGGACGGTCAACCACACATCACAGCCTCTGCCACCATATCCAGAAAAGGGATATTCAGGGATGAGTCCTCATTGGAAGAGATAACACTCCCATAGTGTAGTATTTTGGATAAAAAATGCTTTTATTTAAAATAACATAAAAAACACAAAAGGTTTTTTTCCTATAGCAGGAAAAAAACTACAAAAACAGTACAGTGCAATCAGTAACCAGGAAGAGCTGTCTCGCAGCATGCGGTCCAGCTGCGTTCCAGGCTCGATGTCTCTGTACCAGAAGTGACGTAAGTGCATAGCCCCGCCTTACATGTTTCGTCATCAATGTTTTCAAAGGCGGCGCCATCTTGCTACACCTCACAGTTTATGTAGCAAGCGGACATGCGAGATCCTCCCCTCTCCCACTACAGACATTATTGGGTGTTCTAAATTAACCAGACCCTCCCTCAGATGCAGGCCCTAATGGAGAGTGGGGGGGGACAGGGGACGTCCATCTAAAATAAGCTCATCCCGCTACTTGTTATTGTGGACCTAGGCATCTCCGCTTGCCTTTACAAATATACCGACAGACAATAACATTTACAGTGTACGTATATGTAAAAGACATCATGAATCTTCATAATTATACAATTACACAGAACAAAAAAAAAAAAAATAATAAAGTAAAACATAGCTAAACCGAGTAAGATCATGCCCATACCTATAATGGGTCATAGGCCGAAAAAGATCCCCTGTGGTAAGTACCGGCAAGTAAATCTCCCTGCAAAGCCAGATACTACCCTGCAAAGAACCCAAAAAATAATAAAAGCAAAGCTTAGATATGTTCATTCATAAAAAAGATATCAAAAAGACATATATAAAGAACATGGACGTACTGAATCATATTAGCTACAGAAGAAGTGCCGATTAAGATATTGTATAAAAATAAATTATAAAAAATTCCTATGTACATGTGCATATACATGTGTATGTAAAAAATGTATAAAAAGGATATACTTAAGTAGTAATAATAATTACTTAATAATGTCCTCTGTAGCTGTGGGAGAGGGGAGGATCTCGCATGTCCGCTCGCTAATAAACTGTGAGGTGTAGCAAGATGGGGCCGCCTTTGAAAACGTTGATGGCGAAACACGTAAGGTGGGCCACTTCCGGTATGGAGACAGGGAGCCTGGAACGCGGCTGGACCGCACGCTGCGAGGCGGCTCTTCCTGGTTACAGATTGCACATACGCTGTAGTGTTTTTGTAGCTTTTATTCCTGCTATAGGAAAAAAACCTTTTGTGTTTATGTTATTTTAAATAAAAGGATTTTTTATCCAAAATACTACACTATGGGAGTGTTATCTCTTCCAATGAGGACTCATCCCTGAAGATCCCTTTTCTGGATATGGTGGCAGAGGCTGTGATGTGCGGTTGACCAATCCGGACGTCCTGGTTTAGTGGAAGCAAAGGCCATTGCTAGAGGGACCACAGGAGACCATTTATGAAGACTATCTATGATGTTCCATATTGCCTGTCACCCCTGCAGGGGTATAAGGAGCTGTGTGAGAGTGGGGAGCCATAGTGGGAGCACAGAAGTCACCAGTCAATTTGAGCACAAGAGTCACCAGACTGAACTTTTTTTTTTTTTCAATATTTTTGGAAATATTGCAGAATTTTCACTTTTTTATTACAAATATTTTTTTCCCCCTCATTTTTTGGATATCTACCATACTGGACTTGATATGATACACATTTTGTAACAGATTAGTACAGTATTCCATATATGCCTAGCACTGCATCTAACTTTATATCACAGAGTTTTACACGTTATTATTTATGGTTTTATATTTTATGGTACAATTGATCACTACTTTTCAGAACATAGATATACTATACAGGGGGTTATTATATAATGTGTAAATCATTATAGTGGCTTTGGTAGCACTGGTGCTGCACATACAGATCACATACCCCCAATTAGGGAGCGCCATTCACCCCATTCTTTATTTTATTTATACATACTAGCCCCCTCGTGGGTCTATCAGGGGAGGCTGCATATCTTCTTCTCTTTTGTAGTCCTAAGCGTGGAGTTTCTGTTTTCTGTAGGAATGGGGCGAAGTTTGCAGAAGAGTAGAGGGGTCAGGTGTGATGTCAACTCCCAGATAATGGATTGAGTCAGTTGCCAAGCAAAGAGGGAAAGAGGATCGTAGAGATAAGGCTGTGGTTCTGTCTACCGTGATGTTCAAAACAGAGGATTTGAAGAGGTTAATTTGAAAAAAGGAGAGGGTTCCATATTCCTGTAGAGACTGAAGCAGCTTCGGGAGAGAAACGAGCGGGTCCGTTAAGAAAAAGATCAGATCGTCCGCAAACGTCGCCACATTGTGCAACCCGATGCCTTCTGGTAACCAATGATGGCAGGAGCTGCCTGTACTGTGCATAGACTGTGATAAAAATCAGGGGGATAGAGGACAACCCTGCCATCTGCCAATTTGGATGTTAAAGTCAGATCTTGTCTCATTGACCTTGACAACGGCAGAGGGATTGAAGTAAAGAGACAGAATCCAGCCCAGTATAGATGACCTGAGCCCGATATGCTCTAGGGTGGCCCGCATGAAGGCCCAATTTACCCGGTCGAAAGCCTTCTCTGCATCTGTAGACAGCAAGAGAAGTGGCCGGTTCCACGTCCTGGCTGCGTGGACCAGATTCACCACTTAGTGTTGTCCCACGGTTCGCGAAGGGGTACAAACCCCACCTGGTCTTTGTGAATGAGGCTTGGGATATGCAGTAGCAGCCTATTTGCCAAAATTTTGGCAAACAGTTTCAAGTCTGTATTCAGCAGCGCAATCAGATGGTAATTCCCGCATCCCAAAGGATACTTCCCTAACTTTAGAATAAGGGAGATACTGTATATGCTCTCAAGGTATCCATTGGGAAGAACTTCCCCTCCAAGGAAGTGTTAGTCGGGTGTGGCTTAACCTGGGGGGTTTCTTGGCCCATAAGAACAAGGCAAATTCAGCATGTAATGGTTTAAGGCAGCCCTCAAAAAATCCACTCGCCTACTCGCATTTTGCGAGTGGATTTTGAGGGCTGGTAAGTGTGTGTTGCCTGGGGGCGGGGGGGGGGAGCACCGCCGGCAGCCTGGGTTTGTCGGAGTGATCGTAAGGGAAGGGAGAGGAGAGAAGAGGAGAGAGCCGCAGCCGCATGGTTCATTAGAGCGCGGGGAACATAACAGCTTTATACATACACAGCTATTGAAATTAAAGCTGTTATGTTCCCCGCGCTCTGATCAACCAGGCGGCGGTTCTCCTCTCCCTTCCCCTACACAGGTAAGCTGCATTGGAGACACAGGGCTGCATTTGGGACACAGGGCTGCATTGGCAGACACAGGCTGCACTGGCGGGCACATGCTGCACTTCAGGACACAGGTTGCACTGGGGAAACAGATAAAGTTGTTAATATCTATTTTTATAACGTAATTCTGCATAAAACATTAGAGTGTAATTTCATTCATCTGAGATAACTTATGAGGGCGTTTTTAGTGGTGGGTTAAGGGGCGGGGCATGGTAGGGGTTGGACGAGGCAACTGGTGGCGAGTAACACTTGAGGCCTGGCTAGTAACTCAGGACTTGAAATTTTGAGCCCTGGTTTAAGGTATGTTTCTGCAATCCTAATAGGAAGAGTTTGTAGTAGCTAAAGCAATTGTGGAAGGGTATTCATCTTGAGAATATTATTCCTGCCGAACCAGGAAAAGTGTTTAGAGAAGCATTTCCTAAAGTCTTGTCTGAATTATGTCAGAAGCGGAGGGAAGTTAGCAGCAAATATCTCATTCAGAGAAGGAGTCAAGTTGGTACCCAAATAGTGTATATAATGCTGGGCCCATTTAAAGTGATTGTAAAGGCTTGTTTTTTTTTTTTTTTAAATAACAAACATGTTATACTTACCTCCTCTGTGCAGTTGGCTTTGCACAGAGCAGCCTGGATCCTCCGCTTCTCGGGTCCCCCTTCGCTGCACCTAGCCCCTCCCTCCTTTGAGTGCCCCTCAGCCAGCAGCTTGCTACACAGGGCACCCAAGCCGAGTCAGAGCTCCGTGTATCCATTCAAACACGGAGCCCCGCCCTGACCCCGTCCCCTTTCTCCCCTGATTGGCTGACTGACTTTGATTGACTGCCGTGGGAGCCAATGGCGCCGCTGCTCTGTCTAAGACAATCAGGAGGAGTGTCCTGGATGGTTGTGGGGATCGTGGACATCGCTGGAGAGAGAAGGGGCTCAGGTAGGTAATTAGGGGGGTGCTGGGGTGGCTGCTACACACAGAAGGGTTTTTATCTTAATGCATAGAATGCATTAGGATAAAAAACATTCTGCCTTTACAACTCCTTTAAAGCTGAAACAGGATTTCAGTGAGTTCAGCATAGACTGAGAAAGAGTAACACTTAAAGCTTTGGATTTGTGAAAGTTTATTTTAAAATTGGAGAGTTCACTGTATTTATGGAAATCCTCTATAGGATTTGGGAGAGAAGTAATGGTTGAGTAATAAAAAATAACAAAGCATCTGTGTATCCCATGACTTTGTGTCCCTCCGGAGGAATACTCAGTCCCTTGATATTGCAATTGGCTCTGATTTGACTCAAGAAAGGTTCCAGAGTAAGAATAAATAAACGAGGCGAAAGGGCATTGCTGCCTAATTCCTTTGCTCAGTGTGAACTCCTCAGACAGCACGTCATTGACCCTGGCTGAAGGGTACGAGTAAATCTCATTGATACACCACCTCAAATGGGTAATGAAACCCAGATGCCAAAGTACTTATTTAAAAGCCCAAACCACCGGGTCAAATACCTTTTTCAAAGTCTGTAGATAGCAACAACGTTGCTGTCTGGGTAGCGTGGGCCAGGTGGTTATGTTTAAAGCTCTAGTGGCGTTATCTTTAGCTTCACATTCAGACACAAAGCCCAGCTGGTCTGGGTGGATTAGATGTTGAATAAAGGGCTGTAATCTATTAGCTAGGATCTTAGTGAACAATTTTATGTCTACTGTTGCCTTAGAAATGTATGTGTAATCTCCGTTAGCAACTGTAAATATTTGTATGTAGATTCAGTATATATATCTTTGAATGAGTAGTTGGTATGAAATATTGTTTTTACTTAATGGGTTAATATAGCTACCTGGATACATACAAAGACTAAATTGGCAGGCTCTATTATAAAGAACTTAATTGATTTACCAGTTCCTTTTGACATGCAGGAATATTAGGTGTGTGTGCGATATGGGAGACACTCTGCTATTTACCCATCGTAAATTTATATGCAAGAAAGGTCAACACCTAAATTCATTACCGTTTCAGCAGACTATACCAGGCATTTCAAACACCCTTTGTTAATACTATCTCCACTTCAAAATGGACTCTCTTTTGATGTGCAGAGAATATGACCATCTGTTCAGGAATGGACAATTTGCCCAAGATATGACCTTGCATAGCTAATGCCCCACTCAAGAGAAGGTGATGAACTTCTCTTTAATTAATTTATCTTCTAATACATTTTTTCCCCAAGGGAGGAAGTGCTAGTGAGGGGCTGAGCTATGCTAAATTAAGGGGAGGGGGGAATTTTCCAATCCTGGTTGAGATGAGAGGGGTAACATCGTTCCACCCATCAGGGTGGCCCTGGGCAAGTCAATGAGAGATGGGCCTTTAGTAGTTTAAGGTTCAAACAGAAAAGGCAGAAGGAGTCATGCATCTGACTTGGGCCCTCACACAATAACAATGGTAAATATCAGGACATCTTTTAACACTTTAAGGTATACCTGCTTTTCCTTTTTGTTGCTTGTTTTGCTGTTAGTATTTTGATGTTTTGAGGAATATACTCTGTATTCTTTTATTTAACCTATTTATCTGCGTGATTACCATTGGGGGGAGGGTTCTGTGGCACCAAACACTGAGCAATCATTCAGCTCAGGTGCGGACGCCGCTCCCCTCCTCCCGCAGGCTCACGCACGTGGCGTTGGCAGCATGTGTATATAGGTCCCCCAATCGGAGCCAGCAGCTTACACGGCCGGTCTCCCCTTGGGGTCTCTGCACACTAGCTGATTTCATCTTGCTAGTTGTGCATGATATGCAACATCAGGTAAACCTTTTCATGTCTACGCTTACCCTCACTGTCACGTTTTCTGCTCTGTTGCACCCTACACCTTGTTTCTTGTACTAGCTTTCTACACAATTCTTCACATTCCCCCTACCCATTAACTCATACATATCTAGATTTTTCACTATTTATTTTTTCAATCAGATCCCCTGTTTATTATACAACCTTCACTGCATTATCTACGAGCACTTTCCAAACACGGGTATTTCTGGGTACATTATTTATATTATTTTTCAACGTAATTTGCTCTATTCTAATTAATATTATTATACACCACTTCCAATATTCATTCCCAGATATCCTTTTCTGACAAGCTATGCCCCATCATTATTGTTACAATCATTCCCTTAACCAGATCTCCTTTATTATATGACGTCTATTGTATTACTCATCAGTATTCTTCATATACAAGTACCTTTGTATACATTATTTATACTATATAATACTCAATATAACCTACTCTGTTTTGAACGAATACTGATATACTATTTTTTAACATTCATCCTCAGGTATTTCTACTCTCTGACAATCCATTTTTTATCATTGCTGCCATATGGAGATCTTTTCACTACCCATACATTGTCATTTTATTACCTGATGTCATCCAGACATCACATGCTGCCTCAGCTCCCGCCACGGGGTTTGTTGTCCCCGGCCCACTCCATGCCATCTGCCATGCGCCACGCTCAGTGTCAGGGTTGGTAAGTGCTTGTCTGGCCAAAATTTTTCCAGCATTTTTTGTTTTATTCCTCTCTATACGGATTGAGGTTGACTATACCTATATATTCTACAGGATTACTATGCATCAGCTCCTGATGAGTGGACAAAATCATCCACGAAACGCGTCGAGCTACAATTGATGCCAGAACTCTATCCATTGTTACCTTGATGTCATTAATTTATTAATATCATGACTATATCATTTTGCTATGAAATTTTATTATCAGTTACCGGATATGCCATCCCTGGCACCTATAGGCTATATGTTATTTTATACTAACATTACTCTGACCATGATCTATCCAGTGTAATTATGTATTCTACTGCTTGTACCTTTCCACCTAATATGCCTATAATTTTGTGCCAATTATATATGTATGTCTGTATATACACATAAAATTCCTTTACTATATACTTACTAATACTAATAAAATTACAATTTTAATCCTCCGCATTTCAAATTGCTTCATTTAAAGTCCCAAACTCCCTGTTATATATACGCTTCCAAATCAAGGCGATTTGGAATCGCTGCCCATGCATTCCAATGGGCAGGGGCGGTTTAGGTGCGCTGTATACAGCACTCCCAAACCGCCCCAAAGATGCTGCTTGCAGGACTTTTTGTAACGTCCCACAAGCACACCGCCCGAGCGCTGTATATAGCGCTCCCAAACTGCCCCAAAGATGCTGCTTGCAGGACTTTTTGTAATGTCCCGCAAGCCTACTGCCCCAGTGGGAAAGCACTTAAGCTTTAACACTGTATTAGTTGTCATGGAGTGTCTGAGACATGCCACATCCAAATAGCTAGACAGAGAAGAAGATTGACCCCTAACTGGACTTTTAAGGCACAGAAATTCATATAAATAGAAAACTATAAATGTTTATCGGTAACATACATGTATCAAAGAATACACAATAAAAAAGGCGGAATGTTTAACAAACATGCATATGAATTGAAAGAGTCACCACACTGATTGATACTGTTGTCTTATGCTTCATCCAACGCGTTTCCTAGTTTTTCATCTCCTTCTTCTGGGGTACGTAAGAGAATCAATCATGTGTCTATAATGTATTAACAAACAGTTTAGATATATATACTGAAACAGAGAAAAATGGCAGTATACATTATGCATGGGAATATGCGTATAACAAATGTACTTACATGTTTACTGAAACTGTCATATGCAAAACATTCCACTTAGAATATTAAAAACGAGAAAGTGGAGCAGAAATGTGTCCCGGATATGTCCGTCTATAATGCTTTGCCCTTAAGCGTAAAACTATTTGTTGAAAGGTGGCCTAAAAACTCAGAAAAGGATCAACACCCAATACTGCTGAATTCAAAGAGAGGCAGAGCCCTGCAAATAAAAGCAGTAAGGATATATGTATGAATATTATAGCTTGTCCAAAAAATAATACATTTCCATGCATCCAATATTGCATTCCAGTATCATACCTCATAATGATTAGATTGGTGCTTATTTATTCACAGGTAAGTATAGCCCACTCAAAGGTAGGTTGCCACTGAAAAATATAATATAAAAAGTGGAGGATGTGTAAATGTAGTGGCTGTTCCATTAATTGAAACTGCCTAAATGTCCAGGATAAGTCAATGAGTACATCCGATCTTACAGCCAGTCATGACAATCAAAAGCTTGATAGTTTCAAAAAAATATAATAAAACTAGTTAGATGTAGGGTTCAATTTTGTGGTATAAAGGCCCCTTATGGATTAACCACATAGAATTACACCTGGTGAGCACAAATTTAAATGGAAGATAGTAATATATATCTATATAGTTTTACAATACCTATTGTGTCTACAAGCTGGAATACATCTTATTTAGCAATCTATAAAAGTGATTAAATAGTAAATCGTTGGAATATGCAGTTTGGAATCCAATCAATATAAAGTTGATTGTTGATGCCATAGCTGGAGGGGATGGGAAGAGCTCCAAGACATCTATGGACAAGCAGTGCACTCAAAGGAAAACATAAGTAGGTTTGAATATACCTTCAATAATACGGACGATCGTGTGGGAACACACTCCGGCACTCAACCTGATAGGGAGTGTCTGTTTGTGCTGGCCAGGGCCTATTATTTATAATAGCTGCTCACCAATCACGGACACAGCCTATTGATATCAGCAGCGTCCGAGATCTAGGTGGGAGATGCAGGGCCATTGCATGGCTTCACTGGCGTACCGCGCATGCGCGCCAGAGAAGCAAGATGGCGGCCGGACAGACAAAAAGCCGCCTGAGCGGCCAGCCAACGATAGCCACCACAGATTACCAAATCCAGGCGGCTTAGTATGCCAGGCAGACTGGATGTGATACCCTGGTGGGCCCACCAAGTGGACAGTGTAATTTTAGAGCCAAGAACATGGTAAAATCCTGTATTGAAAATAAATATTGGGTGCTGCAGTGACAGCACCACCTGGTGGTCAAAAATAAAATATATATGTGTAAACAAACATATTCAAAGCAGGGATAAATAGATGGGCAAATTCATCAAGACAAAACTTCCGCTCTCAATATTGATTAAAAGAACATCATATGGGTCCAAGCAATATATATATCTCATTCAATATAGAGAAATTGATTATATGAAACCATGAAGCCATTGTGTCGGTGGGCCGTGGGTGCAGGCCGTCATTCCACCACGCTTGCATTGCGCATGCGCGGTCGGGATGGGGGCATGCACGCTCGGGTCAGGAAGCCGATGATGCGATGGCCCTGCACCTCCCACCTAGATCTTGGACGCAGCTGATATAAATTGGCTGTGTCCGTGATTAGTGGGCAGCTATCATAAATAATAGGCCCTGGCCAGCACAAACCAACACTCCCTATCAGGTTGAGTGCCGAAGTGTGTTCCCACGCGATCGTCTGTATTATTAAAGGTATGTTCAAACCTACTTATGTTTTCTTTTGACTGCACTGCTTGTCCATGGATGTCTTGGAGCTCTTCCCATCCCCTCCAGCCATGGCATCAACAATCAACTTCATATTGATTGAATTCTAAACTGCATATTCCAACAGTTTACTATTTAATCACTTTTTTGATTGCTAAATCAGATGTATGCCACCTTGTGGACCCAATATATATTGTAAATCTATACAGATATATATTACTATCTTCCATTTAAATTTGTGCTCACCAGGTGTAATTCTATGTGGTTAATCCATAACGTGCCTTTATACCACAAAATTGAACCCTACATTTAACTAGTTTTATTATATTTTTTTTTAAACCATCAAGCTTTTGATTGTCATGCCTGGCTGAAAGATCGGATGTACTCATTGACTTATCCTGGACATTTAGGCAGTTTCAATTAATGGAACAGCCACTACATTTACACATCCTCCACTTTTTATTTTATATGTTTCAATGGCAACCTACCTTTGAGAGGGCTATACTTACCTGTGAATAAGCACCAGTCTAATCATTATGAGGTACAATACTGGAATGCAATATTGGATGCATGGAAATGTATTATTTTTTGGACAAGCTATAATATTCATACATATATCCTTACTGCTTTTATTTGCAGGGCTCTTCCTCTCTTTGAATTCAGCAGTATTGGGTGTTGATCCTTTTCCAGGTTTTTAGGCCACCTTTCAACAAATAGTTTTACGCTTAAGGGCAAAGCATTATAGACGGGCATATCCGGGACATATTTCCGCTCCACTTTCTTATTTTTAATATTCTAAGTGAAATGTTTTGCATATGACAGTTTCAGTAAACATGTAAATACATTTGTTTCACGCATAATCCCATGAATAATGTACACTGCCATTTTTCTCTATGTTTCAGTATATATATCTAAACTGTTTATTAATACATTATAGACACATGATTGATTCTTACGTACCCCGAAGGAGATGAAAAACTCTGAAATGTGTTGGGTGAATAATGAGACAACCGTATCAATCAGTGTGTTGACCATTTCAATTCATATGCAGGTTTGTTAAACATTCCGCCTTTTTTATTGTGTATTCTTTGATACATGTATGTTACCATTAAACAGTTATACTTTTCTATTTATATGAATTTCTGTGCTTTAAAAGTCCAGTTAGGGGTCAATCTTCTTTTCTGTCAAGCTTTCAAACTGAGGTGTCATGGGAGGAGTTTTTCAGGCGCTTTACAGGCGCTATTTTTACGCCTGAAAAATGGCTTTAGTGTCTTACTGTTGACTGACTCATTACCTCTGCTGGAAGGTGGTTCCAAGCATCCACAACTAGTGTAGTCATTGGAAACCTCTCAGAGAGGTAGAGTGAGGTGCTATTAATGGTTTTTGAGTTTTGTATTTTAGGGAAAATACACAAACATTGGCGGATAATCCAGAGCGGACCCAGACTTGACAAAATACTTTGAAACCCAGAGGAGCTTAACCACTTCAGCCCCGGAAGAATTTATCCCCTTCCTGACCAGAGCACTTTTTGCGTTTCGGCACTGCGTCGCTTTAACTGACAATTGCGCGGTCGTGCAACCAAAACAAACGTCCTTTTTTACCCACAAATAGAGCTTTCTTTTGGTGGTATTTGATCGCCTCTGCGGTTTTTATTTTTTGCGCTATAAACAAAAAAATAGTGACAATTTTGAAAAAAAACGCATTATTTTTTACTTTTTGCTATAATAAATATCCCCCCAAAAAATATTCAAAAAAACATTTTTTTTCCCTCAGTTTAGGCCGATACATATTCTGCTACATATTTTTGGTAAAAAAAAAAAAAAATTGCAATAAGCGTTTATTGATTGGTTTGTGCAAAAGTTATAGCGTTTACAAAATAAGGGATAGTTTTATGGCATTTTTATTAATTTTTTTTTTACTAGTAATGGCGGCGATCAGCGATTTTTATCATGACTGCGACATTATGGCGGACACATTGGACATTTTTGGGACCATTGTCATTTATACAGCAATCAGTGCTATACAAATACACCGATTCCTGTGTAAATGACACTGGCAGTGAAGGGACACTAGGGGGCTAGGGAGGGGTTAAGTATGTCCTGGGGAATGTTTCTAACTGTGGGGGGTGTGGCTACGTCACTGATCTCTGCTCCCGATCACAGGGAGCAGAGATCAGTGACACTGTCACTAGGCAGAACGGGGAGATGCTTGTTTACATTAGCATCTCCCCGTTCATCCTCTCCGTGAGGTGATCGCGGGTATCCCTGCGGCAAACGAGTCTGCGGACCCGCGTCCCGACTCACGGAGCTCCTGGCCAGCGCGCGCCTCCACGCACGCAATGGCACGGTGGCAAATTTAAAGGGACATACGGGTACGCCCATTTGCCCAGCCGTGCCATTCTGCCGACGTACATCGGTGTGTGCCGGTCGGGAACCAGTTAAAGCAGTTTTTATGTTTTTTTTAAGGAAAAGCCTCTTAATGGAATTAATTGCAGTCAGGCCTAACTATATTCTAAAATAGTTTTTTTTGTGTGTTTTTCTTTAACCACTTGCCTACAGGGCACTTTCACTCTCTTCCTGCCCAGACCAATTTTCAGCTTTCAGCGCTCTCACACTTTGAATGACAATTACTCAGTCATGCAACACTGTACCCAAATGAAATTTGCGTCCTTTTTTCACACAAATAGAGCTTTCTTTTGGTGGTATTTAATCTCTAGTGGGTTTTGTATTTTTTTGTGCTATAAATAAAAAGACTAAACATTTGGTGAAAAATGCCTTTTTCTTTGTTTCTGTCATAAAATTTAGCAAATTAGTAATATTTCTTCATAAATGTTGGCCAAAATTTATATGGCTACATATCTTTAGTAAACATAACCCTAATTAGTGTATATTATTTGGTCTTTGTGAAAGTTATAGAGTCTACAAGCTATGGTGCCAATCATTGAAAATTGATCACACCTGAAGTACTGAAGACCTATGTCATTTCTTGAGACACCAACAAGCCAGGAAATTACAAACACCCACAATTTACACTCCACTTTGAATTACACTCCAAAATACATTCTATTGAAGAAAGGGTAAAAAAAGTATTACCTGTGGTTTTAGTAGTGTCCCCAGAGGAGAGAATTGGTCCAGGCAGCAGGCAAACCCAGAAACAACAAAAAAAAATTGTTTTCTCCATCCGGAAAAACTTTTCGGGAGCCCCTCACATGTGAGACCCCTGTGTACTACAGTAGCAGGGCAACAGATCAGTCCAAGCGGTAGGCAAAAGCATAGTCCATAAAACAGGCCAGGGTCAGTTCACATGCAAGCAGTCCAAGCAGTAAGCAGAAGTGTAGTTGATAAAACAGGCCAGGGTCAGTTCACGTGCAAGCAGTCCAAATGGTTGGCAGAGGCATAGTCAAAAAACAGACCAGGGTCAGTTCACGTGGAAGGCAGTGGCATGGTTATTTAAGGAAGCATCGGAAATGGTCAGCACAGATGATGAAAATGGGTAAATGGTTAAGAATATGGGCTAATATTTTAGGGATGTGTGATATAGTCTGAAGCATTCACCAATGCAAAGGCCGGGTTCAGAGGGACACTGGGGACAATGGTAGCTGGTATCTCTTCGAAATCTTTTGTTGCTGCATATTCAACATCTTTTTGGCATCTTTGGCCTGCTTCAGATGGTGGAATGTGGTCCGGGAAGTGGCGTTCATGAAGTCAGCTAACAGCATCAGAGCGAAAATTTTCTGGGGGGGGGTCTTTGATGGTAGATGAGGGATGTGACAACTTCTATGAATTTTAGGAAGTGAGCAGGGCTTTCTGTGGATTTGGTGTGAATTATGTAGGCATTATAAATGGCCAAATTAATTAGAGTGCTACTTTCTTGTACCAGAAACGGGACCTCCTTAATTGATAAATAGGGCTGAAGCATTTGGTCGTTGAAATCCACCCCCCCATGTACAGATTGTAATCTTGTACACATGTTGGCTTTACAATGGGACCTTGTCTTCTCTGAACTTCTACTGTAGTCTCATCATCGATGGTGGACATCATATACACATTCCTGGTATCCTTCCACCTCAAGGCCAGCACTTCATTGCATCTCAAAGTTGCTCTTTCTCCCCTTCGAAATTTCTTATTCCCTATGGCTTGTGGAAAGCCCTTCCTATTCTTTCTGGAGGTTCCACAGGCCAGGGCTTCTGCGAGGTATAGGTGTTCGAAAAGGGGCAGGCTGGTGTAGAAGTTATCCAGGTATATGTGGTAACCTTTCTTCAGCAGTGGGTATGCCAGGTTCCACACAACTTTACCAGTTGTGCCCATGTAGGCCGGGCACTCAGGGGGCTGGAGCTGGGAATCTCTTCCTTCGTATATGCGGAACGCATACAGATCGTGCCTTTTAAACCCCTCCACCCTCCAGCTGATGTCTGCTCGCTGTGAGGGTGGACACAAGTGAGGACCTGCAGCACTTTGCTCTGTGATTGACCAGGTAACACTTTTTGGGTTTTGAACTTTGTCACCTCTTGCTCCATCTGCTATGACCCAAACAAGGATGCGCCCAGGCTTTTAGCCCTGGGCCCTCCTATGGCTGTCAATTACGTTTGCTTCTAAATATCTTTGATATATCATTTTTTGCCTGTTACTACAGATCAATCCCCTGATCGTCTTCAGGCTTTATCAAAGTTCTCTGATACACCTGCCTGCACAGTTCTCAACAAGCAGGTCCTCGTCTGCTGGCTATTTCCTGTGTCCCATCTATCCCCTTGGCTTCCTTCTGGCAAGGTACATACCTTTAATATAACCAATCATTTATTATTGGAATTGTTTAGATGCAGGGTTTTATCACTCTGCACGCAGGGGTTTCCTGTTAATGGTTCCCTTAATCCAAGACAGTAACATGTTTTTGAATACTGACATAGGGGCCCCTCCCCCCCCCGACTACCATAGATGTACATATATACGCAATATCCTTGGGTAGGTGGATTCAATAGCCTTTCCCATTTTTGGCTGGGTGTTAGTATGGTGGGTGTATGGTAATAAGTACTTGTGCGCACACCAAAATAATAAAAAATCAAGCAATAGAAATATATATGATAAAAATTACCTTAAAAACGTCAAATAAGAACAGAATAGCAGCCACAAATAATAGTGTTCACACACCTAAAAACAATTGCTAAGAAGGGATAAATCTGCGGCGCTAATCTAAATAAATTCCTGAGATGCAAAAAATAAAAGCTAGTATGAAAGAAGCCAATAAAAGACTCAAAGAATGACCGTGGTTTTAAGGTGCGTGGATAGCTAATAATAATATAAAAATACTGCTAAGTGCCAAAGCCAAATAACAGGATATATACAGCAACAATAAATATATATCAAGCTCGTCAAGGAGCAAAGGAAAAACAACCCCAGATGATAATGTTCACACACCTACAAATAGGGGGGTAAAACTACGGCACTTAAATCAATGAGTATAATCCTGGGATACCAAAGGAAAAAACCATGAACACCGAAGGAAAAAAGCCTGTAGGAAGATGCAGGTAGCAATTAAAAAAAATCCTATGATGCGTGAATAACTAATAATGCCTTGAAAGGAATGAACTATGTAACAAAAAGAACTAATAACCACACCAGGAAGGGGGATTCCAAGTAAGGATCTAGTTCATGTAGATTAATATTCCACCATTTCTGTGCAACCAAAAATTATAGCAAATCAATGTTGCAACAAAAGAGTGCAGCTAATAAAGGGAACTAAATAATTGAGATCCAGATGATTAGTGACCTTTTACAGACCTAAATTATAAAAAGCAATAAATAAAGCTCGTGACTCCAACAACACAATATTCCTAAAAAATGTGTGCAAACAATATTTCAGTGCAGCATCCAAGGTGAAGACTAGTGAATATATAAATAATTAAATATAAATCAATTAAGGTCCTAATAATTGAAACACAAATTTACATAATTGATACTGTTAAATAATCCATAAATCTTAAATAAATAAATCCATAAATAAAAATAATTGAAAGCAATAATAATCTCTGAATTGCTCTCTATAAAAATACACTCTATAAATAATATTGTGCAAATGTTTGTGCAACATCCAAAAATTGATATAAATAAATATAAGAGTAAATTCCCAAAAAAAGTGTATCAAATCAGACAAAAAAAAGGGTATGAAGAAAGGCGGACACGCCTTCATACCCTTTGAGAAAGTGACGTGACAGTCACGCAACGCGTCAGGGAGAAGAGAGGCGGTATTACTTGGCTACTTGTCTTTCCGATCACGGCCGGGATCGGTGAGTCAGGTCACTAATCATCTGGATCTCAATTATTTAGTTCCCTTTATTAGCTGCACTCTTTTGTTGCAACATTGATTTGCTATAATTTTTGGTTGCACAGAAATGGTGGAATATTAATCTACATGAACTAGATCCTTACTTGGAATCCCCCTTCCTGGTGTGGTTATTAGTTCTTTTTGTTACATAGTTCATTCCTTTCAAGGCATTATTAGTTATTCACGCATCATAGGAATTTTTTTAATTGCTACCTGCATCTTCCTACAGGCTTTTTTCCTTCGGTGTTCATGGTTTTTTCCTTTGGTATCCCAGGATTATACTCATTGATTTAAGTGCCGTAGTTTTACCCCCCTATTTGTAGGTGTGTGAACATTATCATCTGGGGTTGTTTTTCCTTTGCTCCTTGACGAGCTTGATATATATTATTGTTGCTGTATATATCCTGTTATTTGGCTTTGGCACTTAGCAGTATTTTTATATTATTATTAGCTATCCACGCACCTTAAAACCACGGTCATTCTTTGAGTCTTTTATTGGCTTCTTTCATACTAGCTTTTATTTTTTGCATCTCAGGAATTTATTTAGATTAGCGCCGCAGATTTATCCCTTCTTAGCAATAGTATGGTGGGTGCCAGCCCTATGAACCTATCTAATAGACCCCACTCTTTTGTTTTCCCTCTCTTCCCATACTCTCACAGTAAGGGGTATACTTCGGAGGGCCAACCCGGGCTGTCCTTTGTGTGGGACTCTTGAGTGATTATATATGTATTTACGTTCTAAGATTGCACTTCTTATACAACAAATAATATGCAATAATATGTGTTTATTTGTTTAATTGCAGACACTGTACATGCAGTCACCGGTGGCGGGTCTCCTTAGGAAAGTGTGGGGAGCAGTTCGGGACGCACTAAAGGTCGTAGGCCCCTTGGGATGTACCCCTTTATGGGATAACCCAAGATACCCCGAACTTAGAGGGATTCACCCTGTGGAAGTGTAAGGGAATCTGGTTTTTATATGTAGGATATATATATATATAGATATATATATATATATATATAGATATATCTAGATCTATATATATCTATATATATATATCTATATATATAGATATATATATATAGATATATATATATAGGAAATGTATTGAAATCTTTTGCGCAACTTTGCTCGGAATTCACACTCCCCACTAGATGCTTTTTTCAATATTTACAACTCCGACACGCCCTACAGGCCCAGGGTCGGGTAACCTCCCTGTCAGTGACATCATCCCCGCTCCTAGGAGAACTGCTGCATGCGACTGTCAGAAGGGGACTGACTTCTACAATATATTCAGCATTGCTGTCCGCCAATCAGGACCATACTTCCTTAAAATGTGGAGCTAAATGGGTCACAGACATTGGAGAGATTGATGATGATCAATGAGACATGGCGTTGGAATCAATCCCTAATGTCTCCATTTCCGGCTCCCATAGGTTGTTGCAGCTTTTTATTTTGCTTAGAACCTATTGGACGCCAATAAAATTGTTTGCATGGGACCTGAGGGATACATCCCTGTGTCCAAAATGTAAAATACATCAGGGGGATCTCGTACACATGCTGTGGCGGTGTCCAAAGCTCAATAGATATTGGACTAAGGTAACACAGACTATATCCCGGTTGGCGCAGATACCAGTGCCCTCCACCCCTATGGTGTGCCTATTGGGTGCAATAGATGAGTATATGTATCATAGGGGAATGTACATTTTGCTTAACAGATTACTATATCTGGCTAGGAAACTCATTGGAAGACAATGGATGGCGACTACTGTACCAACGGGGAAACAATGGATTGGATATGTAAACTCACTTTTAATTAGGGAACAACTAGCATACCGCCATAGAAAGGCTGTGAATAAATTTGAAATGGTATGGGAGCCGTGGCTGTCTGATCCAGCTATTGCCCCCCCACAGCTTGTAATGGATAGACTGCTACGAATTAAATATAGAAAAATGTGAAGCAAATGGAGGGAGGGGTTGAAAGGAGAGAGAGGGGGAAAACACTTCACGGTTTTATGTTTGGTACGTTAAACAATTGTTAAGTATTATCCGATAGCAAAAAGAAAGAAAAAGACAATGTTTTAATGTAGAAGTTGTTTAACAATAGTGCTAAAAAGTTTACATGAATTGTTGATCTGATGCAGAGCAAATTATATTGATATGTTTGTAGATATGCTTTATATACTTCTGATGGATTCTAACCGCATTAAGCCTTATTACAGGTTGTATTGTGCTTGTATGATTACTTTCTGCATCAGAAATAAATTAAAAAAAAAGTTTTGATCAAGAAAAAAAACATTGAGCACAGATCAGTGGATGTTAGTTGAAAATAGTTTGTCTCTTCTATCTCCATTTGAACAGTTAACAAAAGAAATAAGCTCAGCTAATGCTTCCATTGCTGAAGTTATTCCCTTGATTGCTGCACTGAAGCGTCTGCTAGGAAAAGAGGCAGAAACAGACCATGGTGTAAAAAAGACTAAATCCACTCTAATGAAGGCCGTTAACAACCAGTTTCAAGACACCGAATCCAACCCTCTGTACTGCACTGCAACAAATCCTTCATTTAAACAGCATTATTTTTTTATTGTGGAGAAAAAGCAGCATGCACAGGAAATGATACAGGCACAAATGGAGGTGATTGAAGCATCTGGTGAAGGAGTTTTGAGGTGTAGCACAGAGGAAAGTATATCAGAGAAACGGTCGCATACAAGTGAAGAGGAACACACTCCCTCGATATCTGATATGTTTCAAGAAATTTTACATGAACGCACCTGGTCCATAGCAGTGCCACAACAACTGCAGCTACCCAACAGCTGGAGATTTATTTAGCTGAACAGCCTATTGCCAGAAGCGACAATCCCCTTGAGCACTGGCGCATCAACAAACAACATTTACCTTTGCTTGCACAGATTGCACGCAGATGCTTATCTGCCCCAAGCACCAGTACAGAGAGTAAGAGACTATTCAGTCTAGAATCTCATATTCTTGATTAGAAGAGGGACTGTCTCTCCTGTGAGAAAGCTGAACAACTTTTGTTCTTAAAGTGAAATCTGCCACTTTTACTCTGAAATAGATTTAGAAAACAGTAGCACAGTCCAATTCATTTACTATGTTTAACATAGTAAATGAATTGGTATAGTTAGAGTCAGACTGTGCTATTGGACACAATTGGTACATAGTATTTCCAATTGTCTAGTTGTGCCATTGGTTGTTTAATGTTCATTGTAGTTCTTCTACAGTTTTTTTTTTTTTTTTTTGCACTTCTTCAATTTAAGAGAACAGCTTTTGAACTACTGTACACATATTTTGTTGTTGGGTCAAACTATGTCTCACTCTCTCTCTAAGCTGTCAGCCTGCTGCATGTGCAAAACTGTATGTATATCTGTTCTGTAACTGTGGCTGGCTACATACATCATACAGTGGCTTAGGTATATAGACGACGTCTTCGTCGAGGGACCAGAGGCCAAACTTTTAGAATTCTTTAACCTGATCAACATAAACGATTGGAACCTGAAATTCACCATGACTCATAATCGAGATAGCGTGACATTCTTGGATGTTCGGATTACAACAACCCCCGAAGGAAAACTATCTATCTAGTACCCTTTTTCGAAAAAGTACTGCTGGCAACACGGTACTTCACGCGGATAGTTTCCACCCCGTACCTCTCAAGGACTCTATCCCGTATGGACAGTACTTGCGACTTTGTTGCAATTGCTCTAAAGATAGCCTTTTCATCAGATAGGCAGCAAACCTCCAAGACCGACTCTTGGCACGTGGATACAGTCGATCATGTCTGAGGAAAGCATATAACAAGACTATAAGACAGTCCCGATCCAAATTGCTGTCCAAACCAAAATCTCCCAAGAATTTCGACCCCAAACTTACTCGTATTATTATGCAATACTCACGTTAACACGTCGCCATTAAAAACATCTTAAAACGACACTGGAACATCTTAACTGATGACCCCAAACTAAAGCACTTTGTTCCTAACCAACCAGCCATAACTTTCAAGCGAGCAATTTCGATCAAGGACAGACTCGTTCAAAGCGAGTATAAAAGTGAATGCAAAAGATCTCAACACTGCCCTATTGCTGGTTCTTTCCCATGTGGACACTGCTCTTATTGCCCACTCATAAGGAAAGAAAGGACCTTCTGTCTTCCCAATGGAGAAACTTTCACACCCTCACACTTCGCGAATTGCCAGACTCCAGGTGTGGTATACTTCATGGAGTGTGAGTGCGGTGCCTATTATATAGGCAAAATGAAGCAAGAGTTTTGGAGACGCATATCTAAGCATATGTACAGTATGCAAATAGGGAATCTATATCTCCTGATGAGGAGACATGCCGTCTTTGCACACAGTTATACAATGCCTAAAGTAACCTTCACAGCCCTGTATAGGATGCATATACCAGATAGAGGAGGTGACTGGAACAAGGTCCTACTACAAAAAGAACAGAAATGGATCTTCCAGTTACAGGCCACGTCTTCTCCTGGCCTCAACAAATCTATTTCGTTTGCTCCTTTTTTACAAGGATTCTCCTCAGGCAAAACGCATTAAGACTGGCATTTATACACATCTGGATCTGGGTTCTCTACCCAAGTATAGATATGCCATTCTAACCAATGCAATTAATGATGCAACCTATTACGCTATTTCTCATTTTCCTCTGTGTATTATTCTCCTTCATTTTCATTTATTTTATTCAAACTTTTTTATCTATTCATTTCATTCTGTTTGGGTTATGCCTCCCTGATATATGCTCTTGCTTATTTGATGCAATAACATACTTTTGTGGATGAGCATTCTGATAAGAGAATTTCCTAGACAGTTTAACTAATGTTGCCTTATTCGTTTGATGTTATGGCACCTTTTTAGCCACTACATTACCTTCTACACATATCCCATTGCCTCTGGTGAGGCAACATGTAGATGCCCTGCTGCACCACAGCAGCTCATAAAGATCCTTTTTTTTCTGAACCTAAAGAGTTTGTCTTTACTGTAACCTTACCTAAAATATTGTATCAGCAATGCTCATGTAATAGATATTTTTGTATATTATAATGGTATCTATGTTTATGTATGTTCTGTAGTTGGTTTTTCCTTCCCCCCACCTTCTTTTCCCCTGAGCAGCTTGATCCTTGACCTCCGGTCACTGGCCCATCCGGGGTGGTGGCCTCTGCCACCACGTGTCTTCCTGGCAGGGTAGGGGGGCACAAAGGGCCCTGTGTCTCCCTATGCGCCCACTGGGTGGCAGCACCACCTATGATGCAATCATTTCCTGCCAGCAGCATTCTGGAATGTTTCCGAACGCCGTGGTATGTCTGCACACGCGCGCGCGCGCACTACCACGCGTGACGTCACGCAGTTATGTAATTGCGGTGGAAATGACGGTAATACCAGGACATTCGTCTTCTGGAACGCCGGGGGAGCCACACATGGAGTGGCGCCATGCGACACTATCCCTACCAGTGAGGAAAATAGGATAGGGGACCCCCAGCACCTGCATACTATTGGGATGATGCACTAAAGGTATGACACCTCCTATATAAAGGGATGGAACATTCTTGGATCTTGTCTTGGTCCCTAATGCTCCACCTAGGTGGCCATGCAGCCGAAGCGCTGACTGAAGATTGGTAAGAACAATTTTATACTACCAGTTTTTTAGGGGGCATGATATGGATGCCCCCCCCATAGATGATTTTATTATTTCATTGGCACATTTTCTGATATTGCAGATTTTTTCACACTACCCACATACCTAGTCAGAAGATCCACAGGGCGATTCTTCCCCCTTGTTGGAAATTCTTTCCTTGACACACACCAGGTAATCACTTTACCACTGCTCACATTTTCTCTTTTGTACTCACACATTCACTTATTCCCTACATCACTTTCCCTTTCTGTTCTGTTTGAAGTCAGCGTGTTATTTTTGGCTTGATTGCTTCCCCCTTTTCTTATCCACATGGCACCATCACACTTACACCTTAGAGTTTTTTTTATCCCATTGATCCTTTCCCTTCCCCCACCTTCCTTCCCCCTCCGTTCCTTTCCCCCTCCGTTCCTTTCCCCCTCATTCCCAACCCACTCTCCTCCCACTCACTCCCCATTTCCTCCCCTCCCTCCCCCTTTTCTTCCTCACTTTCTTACCCCACCCCGGCTTTCCTTTCCCCTCCTTGCCTTGTTTTCTCCCCCCCCCCCTTCCCCTTTCCTCTCCCCGCCTTTTTTTTTTTCTTTTTTCCACTCACTTTTTAACAATGACTATTATTAGAGTAAACTATCACAGATATTTAAATCAAACATACATATATGCACTCACACTCTTCAGCTGTCTCCCCTTTTTCTACCTCTCTTTACGTTTTTTACCATTTAATATTGAATACTTAAAGTACAATATCCCCACTGCAGGCATGGCTTATCCGCCCCTGTTGGCCCCTCCCTAGGCTTTTGGGATTGTCTGTAGTGTGACTCCTCGCAAGACACGTACGGACAGTTGGCCTCATCCCGTGACTGCACGGGCCACGTGGGAATTCTCGGATCAAGCTAATGGGCCCTCCTTCAGAGGTTCCCAAAAAACATTGCTTAATAAAATGTGATCGGTAACTTTATAAGATAATGTTTATTATTGTTGTTCTTTCTTTTCTCTCTTTGCATTTTTTGATTGCAATTATGAATTTCAACACGTTAACATTTCTGCAGCTCAAATAAAATCACGCACCATCTTATCCTAATTACATGAGCACTGTGCATTATTGTGTACTGTTATGTTGGCAATATCATTATTGTTTTTATGCTAGATCACAGCTCATGCTCTGACCCTATATGTCAATTATTTATTTTTTGATACCTTGTTATAATAAAAAATAATTTCTACTACTTACATTCTTTTTTAGCATTTTTTCAACCTCTTTTTTGCTGCCTAGAAAACCCCTCATGGAGGACAATCCCTTTTCTCTAGTATTAACCGGGGTGTGCAGCTACCTCTTTTCTCATATGAGTGTCTTTTTACTTTGAACATACATCATACAGTATACCGCACTGTGTTCCGGGTATGGGCGGAGACTTCCAGAAACACAGACTAGTCTACATTGCTTGCTGTGATTGGCTGAGCGCCGCTGCTGTAGACTAGTCTGTGTTCCAGGAAGTCTCCGCCCATAACTGGGGCCAGAACAAAGTGTGGTATACTGTATGACTATGTATGTAACCCGCAGCTAGCTACATATTACATATACATACAGTTTAATCGCACATGCAGCCGCTGACACCTTGAGGAGGGAACTTGGAGAAATTAGTTCTTATTTAAGCTGAAAATAAAATACAAAAAATACATCATAAATGTTATATACTATTATTTACAGAAAAACTGTGAAACAGAATAACGGCCTTATGCCATATTTCTGTTATGGTTAGTTGTTCTTTAATTTTATAACAGTTTGTTTTGCACAGTAACTTTGCCATTAAAGTAAAGGGACATGAAACTGATTAGGAAAACACACAGAGGTTGATTAATTTACTATTACTAAAACAGCAAAATCTGGTGCAGCTCTGCGTAGAAGGTTAGGTTAACCAATCTGCTTCCAGTTTTTTTGTCAAAGCTTTGAACAAGCCAAAGAACTTTGAAGCTCATTGGCTAGTCTAATGTACTCAGCTGCGCTAAATTTTTCAACCTCTCCAATTTTAGTAAATTAACTCCACAATCTCTGGTGCTTGGAAGTGGGCCCCAGACTGTTGCCTAGATTTTTCCCTGCTGGCTTCACTGGACATGCCTCGCCTTGATGCCCTCTTATTTTTATGACTAGGGAAGTCAGTGGATATACTTGGATATACTCTCAAATAAAACAAGACAGAGGGCGCCTGGCCTAGTGCATTAAGGAAGACCTCTCTTTGTTAATATGGTAACTTAAGTAATATACAAACCAACAGGTGTACTCTATCAACCTTGTCTTCAAAGCTTCCAGTCCACAATACATCACCTCACCTATAGCCTAGGACAGTGATGGCGAACCTTGGCACCCCAGATGTTTTGGAACTACATTTCCCATGATGCTCAACTACACTGCAGAGTGCATGAGCATCATGGGAAATGCAGAACATCTGGGGTGCCAAGGTTCGCCATCACTGGCCTAGCACAACTGAAAAACCCAACAGGCTAACGTGTTTTGAGGACTTGCTTTGCCTCGTCTCCTCAAAGCTCTGGCTCTAAGGAAAAGGCAAGACCTTGAAACACCTTAGCCTGTTGGGTTTTCCTGTGTCCCACTCCCATGATGTGATGTGAATAATGATGTATCATGGACTGGAAGCTGACGTTTTACTTTGACAACAAGCTTTGATACAGAACTCAACTGACAGCTTAGTACTAGTATGATGTGTATAATAGCCCATGCGCCCTCTGTCTTGTTTTGTGGTTCTTCTATTTTTGAACAATAAAGTAAACAGTGCAAATACCGTACGTCTACTCAAACATAGAGGCTCTTAGTCTTTGGCATTTTTATATTATGTCTGTTTTTTGTTAATATTTTTATTTTTTTTTATTATTAATTATTGTGCAATGTGCAGCAGCAGCAGCATATGTGTACTGTTAATAAAATGTATATATAGGAAGCAGCGCCTATTCCCTATATTCACAAGCGCTAATGGATATGGTAAAAAGAGAACAATAGCCAATTAAGGCAAGAAGCTGCTACCTTAAAGCCTACACCAAGGCTCTAAAAAGACAATTAAACACACATAATAATAGGCAGCGCTTAAAGACACCTGGATGGTGTAATCAGTATATCCATATATATCACAATCACAAATATTCATGCGATACATACAAAATCAATATAGTGCATCAAAAAGTCCATAATAAATATAGTTGCAAAAGTCCAAAGGAATCGATCACGGGAATCGATCACGCACACGTTTGCTCGTATCAGATCATATGAGGAAAAAAAGAACACATTCCATAGTGTAATCCTGTTTATAACCATTTATTTCCTCATATAAAAATCCCCCTTTAGGTCTTGCACTAACATCGATATAAAAAATATTAAGTGTTGCATCACAGAGAAACTTTGTATCAGCTAGGCATGACCGAAGATGTTAGGTGTCTCCTACCGCAATCAGCTTTACTATCCAGCGGTAGTGAGTCCTGTGTCCTCAGACAGCGTGCTGGGGTGAATGCTTGTCATCACTAAGTCACACCCTAACGTTTCGTCATTATCGACATCATCAGATCTCAGTTATATACCGCTGTCAATCCACCCTGAAACAGCTGGTGGAGTGGCGCAGTGCCACAATATCACATCGGAACATCACTGTCCAGATATAATCAAAGCCTGGAATGCTAGCATCAGATAGACCTACACCAGCGCTCGCGCTCAGCGTCAACGCTCATTGCATCAACATCCATGAGCGCTATCGCGGGAAAGTCCAATGACAAGCAAAGCCGACATAGTACTAAATATAAAACATGCATCAATAAAATGTATTCATTGTATCCCACATATTATAGTAGTCATTACACATAAACCTATTAGCAGTTTTAAAACCACATATCCAGTCATTATTCTCCCGGAAGAGAACCGGGATAAATGAAATGTGAATATGGGATGATATTAAGCCTGTACAAAAAACTTAAAACTAAACGAGAACATTAAACAGTAATTGAAATCAAATGTATAGCTCAATATAAAAACTTAACATTAATATATGTGTTAAAAAGATCCCCAGAGGATAACACCATAAACTAAATAAAAAATGAATGAATAAAATAGATCAGTTTATAAACAAAAGAGGAAAATTACTATATTACAACTTGCTAAAATATGTAGGGGAAATATGTATACATATATTACGAGAATATAACAGCAACAGTTTATAACCGGACACAATTATCAAATATAGGAAAATATATATAAAAAAATATGAACTACCACATAATCGGTCCAAAAGATGCCCCAAAAAAGACCACACTAAAAGTAGAGGCCACAAAATGCAATACTACTTGTAAAAAGATGTGGCATGCACATTTTAATAATCGCTTATGAAACAATTGACATCCAATTCGATATTCATACCATTTGGAGCCAATCATAAGGTATATCCAGCAGGTCTCGTGTTTGGAAATTTCACGGACTAGATTGGATACCCTCCAATTAGGATGGATGCAATCTATTCCCCAAAATTTGAGACCCGATGGATCTTGATTATGGTGATTCTTAAAATGTAAGGAAACGCTATGGTATTTAAAGCCAATTGATATATTATAGAGGTGTTCAGATATACGTTTTTTTAGTGTTCTTTTGGTACGTCCTACGTACATAAGATTGCACGGACATACCAATACGTAAACTACGTGAGTAGTATTACATGTAATAAATTCAGTAATTTGAAAATATTTATTATTTCCACTAGATATGTACTCAGTCAGTCCTCTAATTAGACTACTCACTTGTAAACATGTACTACACCTCCTGCAGGAATAAAATCCTGCGCTATCCCAAAACATGGATGGCCTAATACCCTTTTAATCACTTTGTCCCCAAAATTCGGTGGCTTCCTATAAATAAAGGATGGTAGATGGAAGCGAATCAGTCAAAGTCTTGTCCATACATAGGACATGCCAATGACATTTAAAAGTACTTTCAATTTCTTTATACTGAGCGTGAAAATTAGAGATAACCCCCCAATTCTGCCTAGAGTCGTCTTGATGAACTTTATCCATCAAAACCGCCTGTCGTGGAACCCTTGCCACTTCTTGTACAATCTCATCAAGATGACGTTCAGTATACCCTTTTTGTAAAAATCTATCTTTGATGATATTTGCTTGTTCAAGAAAATTGGAAACGGTGGTGCAATTACGCCTTACTCTTAGAATTTGGCCTTTTGGTATATTTTTCAACAAATGTGGATGGTGTCCACTGTTTATGGGGAGATAGCTATTTCTGTCTGTCGACTTGAAATAGACTTTGGTGGTGAGGATATCACCTTGTCTGATAATTTTAACTTCAAGAAAATGGATATGTTCTTTATTGAACTCATACTCCAATTTGATGTTATTTTTATTGGCATTGAATTCACTCAAACTCATGTAAGGTGTTTTTACTACCTTCCCAAATAAAGAATAGGTCATCAATATATCGTTTGTAGAACAGTAAAGTACAGAGTACAGAGAAGGGCAACAAAGCTAATAAAGGGACTGGAGGATATTAGTTATGAAGGGAGGTTACAAGCACTGAACTTCTCTCTGGAGAAGAGACGAATGAGAAGGGATATGATTTCAATTTGCAAATACCATACTGGTGACCCCACAATAGGGATAAAACTATTCCATGGAAGGGAGTTTAATAAGACACGTGGCCACTCATGAAAATTAGAAGAAAAGAGGTTTAACCTTAAACTGTGCAGAGGGTTCTTTACTGTAAGAGCAGCAAGAATGTGGAATTCCTTTCCACAGGTGGTGGTTTCAGCGGGGAGCATTGATGGCTTCAAAAAACTATTAGATAAGCACCTGAATGACCACAACATACAGGGATATACAATGTAATACTGACACAGTATGACGACACACATAGGTTGGACTTGATGGACTTGTGTCTTTTTTCAACCTCACCTACTATGTAACTATGTATGTAACTATGTATAGAGCAGTAAGCGTCTACTATTTAGACTGTGGTCACCAGAACTGATAAAGAGGGGCAACCTTTGCAGTAGGGACACAGAAGTTAATAAAAACTTGAGAGAGGTCATAATCATTCTAACCACACTCCAACATTTTAGCTATAGACATACATTAAAAACAGACACATGTTTAAGATCAAGTGATCTTACCAGCATCAAATATATAAAGGTTTTTATCAGCAACAGGATCTGCACCTTTATCCCCTCCTCCAAAAACAAAGAGTTTGTCTCCAATTGAAGCAGATGTTGTATGAAAGGTTCGAGGTGAAGGAATACAGCCTTCCACTCTTGGACTTTTCCACATACGACTACCTAAGAAACAGAGAGAAACACATTGATATGATGAATTCTAAACACAAATATGTTAAACTAACGCTTTAACCACTTGACCTCCAGAAGGTTTTACCCCCTTCCTGACCAGAGCATTTTTTGCCATTTGGCATTGCGCTACTTTAACGGGTAATTGCGCGGTCATGTAATGCTGTACCCCAACAAACATTTATGTCCTTTTTTTCCACACAAATAGAGCTTTATTTTGGTGGTATTTGATGACTACTGGGGTTTTTTATTTTTGTGATATAAATTGTATAAAAAATATGCAATAAACTCAATTTTTATCATACATTTAGGCCAAAACGAATTCAGCTACATGCCTTTGGTAAAAAAATCCCAATAAGCCTATATTGGTTGGTTTGCGCAAAATTTAGAGCACCTACAAACTATGGTATATATACTAGAATGTACACAGCTTTTACTTTCTGACTGCCTGTCACATTTCTTGAGGTGCAAAAATGCAAGAGCAGTGAAACCCCACTCCTTCCCCCAAATTATAACTCCAGCGGTAGGTGCGTTGTCAGTGAGTAAACCAGTCCAGAACTGAATTTTTAAGGGCCTGGTAGCCCACATTTAAAATGACAGAAAAGTTCACAAAGACATCAGTAGCCCACACAGAGGGGGTTCCACCATCACTATCTTGCATACGTAATACTTTAGCCTCCTAGGCTTACATTCTTGCCATACGGCTGCTTCAGGCCTTTAGCCTAGGCCTTAGGTCTGCTCCTCAGAACAAAAGTTTCCTAGAGTTAAGCTTACTCCTGATCAGCGCCTTGCTGCTCTGTCACCAAGGACATCTGCCTCCTGCAGACATGCATGCTCTGGCTGCAGCCATGCAGCCTCTAGCTCCTCTCAGAGGAATGGGAGTCCACCTAACTCCCATGCACTGACTTCCTGTCTGTTGGGTGGAGCCCTGAGCCATAGTCAGGTCACAACTAAATAGCCCAAAACACAGCTGTGCAATCAGCATGCCTTTCTCTCTCAAAATTTGGCGTAAACCAGCAATCTTTAAGGTAGTACGGGGTCCCACTGCCACATAATATATATATATTTTTTTTTACACAAAGTTGTTACTTAAATGATATATTGTGAAATAGAAAATAACAATAGTAATTTTCATACCGTGAAAACCAATCACCCGAAGGCGGTGATTGGTACCAGGTGACTGGAGAAAAGCCAATGTAGCACCAATATTTAAAAAGGGCCCAAAATACATCCCTGGGAATTACAGACCAGTTAGCCCAACATCAATACTATGCAAGCTTATGGAGGGGATGATAAGGGACTATATACAAGATTTTAGTAACGAGAACGGTATCATTAGCAGTAATCAGCATAGATTCATGACGAATCGTTCTTGCCAAACCAATCTATTAACCTTCTATGAGGAGGTGAGTTGCCATCTAGATAAAGGAAGGCCCGTAGATGTGGTGTATCTGGATTTTTCAAAAGCATTTGACACAGTTCCCCATAAACGTTTACAATACAAAATAAGGTCTGTTGGCATGGACCATAGGGTGAGTACATGGATTGAAAACTGGCTACAAGGGCGAGTTCAGAGGGTGGTGATAAATGGGGAGTACTCAGAATGGGCAGAGGTGGGTAGTGGGGTCCCCTAGGGTTCTGTGCTGGGACCAATCCTATATATTTTGTTCATAAATGAACTGGAGGATAGGGTAAACAGTTCAATCTCTGTATTTGCGGACGATACTAAGCTAAGCAGGGCAATAACTTCTCTGCAGGATGTGGAAACCTTGCAAAAAAGATGTGAACAAATTAATGGGGTGGGCAACTACATGGCAAATGAGGTTTAATGTAGAAAATCGTAAAATAATGCATTTGGGTGGCAAAAATATGAATGCAATCTATACACTGGGGGGAGAACCTTTGGGGGAATCTAGGATGCAAAAGGACCTGGGGGTCCTAGTAGATGATAGGCTCAGCAATGGCATGCAATGCCAAGCTTCTGCTAACAAAGCAAACAGAATATTGGCATGTATTAAAAAGGAGATCAACTCCAGAGATAAAACGATAATCCTCAGGAAGGATGTAATGGAAATGGAGCGAGTACAAAGAAGGGCAACTAAGCTAATAAAGGGTCTGGAGGATATTAGTTATGAGGAAAGGTTGCGAGCACTGAACTTATTCCCTCTGGTGAAGAGACGCTTGAGAGGGGATATGATTTCAATTTATAAATACCATACTGGTGACCACACAATAGGAATAAATTTTTTTTGCGGAAGGGAGTTTAACAAGACACGTGGCCACTCATTAAAATTAGAAGAAAAGAAGTTTAACCTTAAACTATGTAGAGGATTCTTTACTGTAATGCCCTGTACACACGGACGGATTTTCCAACGGAAAAAGTGCGATCGGAGCTTGTCGGAAATTCCGACCGTGTGTGGGCTCCATCGGACTTTTTCCATCGGATTTTCTGACCCACAAAGTTTGAGAGCAGGCTATAAAATTTTCTGACAACAAAATCCGATCGCGTCAATTCCGACCGTGTGTGGACAATTCCGACACACAAAGTGCCACGCATGCTCAGAAGAAATTCTGAGACAGAACTGCTCGGTCTGGTAAACTTAGCGTTCGGAATAGATATAGCACTTTCGTCAGGCTGAAATGTTTTAAATAGTTTAATGCAGCGCACTCTGTTTTTCTTTATAATGCGAGAAGAATTAAGTAGTTTTGCTGCTCATATTCACACAGAGTTCTCACAAACTTCTTTCTTTATTATTTAGCATGATTTCATCAATCTATTTTGATTTGTCACATCTGACAAAAAAGATATATATATATATATATATATATATATATATATATATATATATATATATATATATATATATATATATTTTTTTTTTTTTTTTGGTTTGTATTTTTTTTCAAGCCTGATTTTTTTTTTTTGTTTTTACTCCCGAATATTTTTGGCTGTGTTTTGTGTGTCAAGTTACCACCATTATTATCTTGTATTATTTAATCTCAAGGTGGTTGCTTGGTGTTGGTGTCTCTTGTTAATTTCACATTGTATTTTTGAAATGTACCTGCCACCTCACAAACTGTCCTTTTTGAATGAAAACACACATAGGCGAGTATAATTGAAACAAAAATTCCTTTATTAAGGGCTCAGAACCAAACAAAGAGGAAGGCAATGCTGGATAAACATCAGAGGTTGGTGAACCTTTGACCCCCAGGGCACACATCAATTATTTTATTGCAAAATTGGTGGCCTGAGGAGTCCATATATAAGGGAGTTCAATCTGGTCCAGAAGTCCAAGAGAATCACGAACAGCTGCAGATGACATCTGTGTCCCCAGGCTGTGGTCATACAAGAGCCTGCATCTTTGGCCAGACCAGACTGAACCCAGGTCATCACTCTCTGGTCTTCCTTACACGCCTCCTTCCCGGCTGTGGCTCTGGTGGTGGAGTTGTGGCAGGAGGAGGAGGACCATGGGTGAGCTGAAAAATGTGGCTTTCACATGTGAGTTTGCCCCTCAACCCCTTATTTAGAGCTTCTAAAATTACAAACTCACATAAGAGGCGTTGGCCCTCCTCCATTTGCATCATTTTGCATGCAGTTAGCTCAGCAAAATCCTTTTCCACACTGTGGGGTGTTCTGAGGGCCTCAGTAGCCTTCCAAAATAGGCCTATTGCTGCCTCCTCCAGGTTACTCCTCTTCCTGCCACTTTTTCTTTGAAGGCGGAGGGAAGGGACTTGGGTATTGGGCAGCCTGCTTGGCCCGGCCACCTCCTGGCTGAGACTTCCCTGTGTACGAAAAAGGGACATAGTTTTAGTTTTTGGTTCATCAATCACAATCAGAAATTAGTACTCCAAACTAACATATATTTAACATCATTGATTGGACAACCAGAAATATTTAGAAGAATGCTATACCTTACTCAAGTTGGGCTCCTCCACATGTTGCTGCCTGGAAGGCCCAGGTTGGGCGTCAGAAGCCTCAGCTGGGGGAGAAGAAAGACTGGAGAGTGCTGGCCTGGGTTCAGTCTGACCTGACAGAAAACGCAGCCTGTCATAGTACCACAGCCTGGGGAGATAAAGGTCATCTGCTGCTCCTGATCTCTGGGAATCCTGGACCTTCTTGTGCTCCCTTAGATAAGTGCTCCTCATGCCACCAATTAGGATCTTCAAATAGGTGATGTCTGCCGTGGGGACCACCGTCTTCACAATTTGCAGCAAATTATCCAGAGCTGCCTTCCTCTTTGTTTGGTTCTTATATTCGGGGTGGTTTACCTGCCACAGACAGGGCAGCTCCCTGAACATATCTATGAAGATTGGCATAAAATCATGATCATTGACTAGATCCATTTTCTCTGCAAGACACAACACAAGACAAACCCTAATGTCAGCTTAAAGTCTTCTAAACTTGTCCAAATACAGGCCTCAATCTAGAAGCAGTATAGGCCCAATTTGAAATCTTACCTTAGTTATCACGATCGGTGCCTCCAATACTCCTTCCTCTGGTCACAGATCATACGTAGTACGCACGCGTGTTACACTTTATATACACTGCGCATGCATGAAACTCCGCCCGCCCCTGACGTTCTTTCTAGTCTATTCCCGCCCCTTCTCGTTCGGCGCAGTGGGGGGAAGAGCACATGGCGGAGACACAGCAGGTGCGTGCTAATTACAGCAACAAGGAGGAGGAGGAAAGCCCGGAGCCAGAAACGTCCCGATCCCGGAGGAGACGATTTAAGGCCTCAAATATGTCCTTTGGGGAGATGTTGGACATCCTGAAGAGGGCTGACTATGATGGGAAGTATGGACCTTACCCCAACCCCAATGTCAGAAAGGCCAAGATCATGGCGAAAGTGGTCAAGAGTCTACACCGGAATTTCGGGGTATGATGATCGAAAGAACAACTGAGGAAGCGGTGGTCGGACCGCAAATTAAGGGAGCACGATCAGTATAGAAAAATCAGGAAAGTGCTGCAAAAAAGTAAGTAGTTGTCCTGTGTTACTATTCTTTATTTTTATTACGTTCGTGCTGCTCCATGTGCTTTTCTTTACTGTTGTACAGTTTAAAATGGCAACTTTCATGTTCATAGGCACATTGTTCGTTCGTTGGAAACATTGTTCGTTCGGCATAGAAAACACCATGTTTTGGCCATATGCATTTGAATACATTTTTGCTAGCCTACTTCTCTTAAAATAATTTGGGTGTGTAGATGGGTTGGTAACTAGAATGAAATGCAAACTAGATGCTTTGTAAGGAGAGGACACTCAGCAGCTGTTTACACATCTGGACGCAGGAGCACTAGTGTGGGACACCAGAACACCCTTTTTATTAGGGGGTCCACACAGGTGCTCCAGTGTATACTATAGGGGTGTCTCCATCTGAGAAGCTTGTACAAAACAGGTAAGTATTCAAGCTTGACAAAGGAAAAAATATTTCTTCATCTTGCAACTCTGCCAAAACAGACAATTTACCCCACTTCCAAGCAATGTTCCTATTTCTGCCATCAAATATCTGTGTGCTAAGTATACCTATTTTTTTTGACATGGGGGATAAAAGACTCGGAGGACACCACTCATCCGAGGAGACAACAGACCCCCACCTCATGAGGAAGGGGAAATCCACCAAAGCCAACAGGAGGAAGGAGACATAATCGAAATAGTCACCACATCAGGTGAGTGTCTGCGACCACAGGCTCATGTAAGAGATGGATGCCGGCATATTTATAATACATGAGGATATTTTTTTCTATATTTTTAGGGGATTGTGATGTTGTGAATCCAGGTCATTTCACCAGTGAGAGTGCCCAGATCCTGATAGGGGAGATCATGCGGTGTAATAGGGACTTGGAAAATATCCAGAAAAACATCAATGATGTTCAAAACAAAATGAAGAACATCATTGATGTTTTAGGGAGAGTTTAATACAACTCCAAATACCAGACTTTTTTCTTGTTTTTTTGGATTGAAAAAATTTTTGCACCTTTTTTTGACATATTCTCGAAAAGCCAAATTTTGAAGATGCACACAGTGTGTCAACATGTGCTCTCTGCCATCACAGGAGATCAATGGATGCGTTTAGTGGGTGCAACCCCTTCCTCAATAATAAAGTAGCTGATTTTCAGGACTACACACATTTCAGTATGGGTCAGCTAAAAGAAACACAAGCAGTAATAAATGTCAGCAAATATTTTAGTAGGTAACTCATTTTTTTATTTATTTAAAAAAAGGCTCAGACATTGTCTGGCATATTGATGGCCCCCCTACCCGCAAAGTATTCAAGGTATCTTAGACGGACCTCGCGCATAAGATGGTCCGCCAGCGCAAACGCTTCATCTGCAAGACGAATGGGAGTCCTTCCACATTGTCTTCTGGAGGTGGCAAGTCCAAGCTGCCATTCTGGAGACGCCTGTAGAACTCCGTCTGGGCGATGACTCCACCATCTGACATCCAGCCATTCTTCCCCACGTCCACATACAGGAACTCATAAGTAGCCGACACCACCGCCAACATCACAATACTATTGAACCCCTTGTAGTTGTAATAGTATGACCCCGAGTTGGGTGGTGGGACGATGTGGACGTGTTTCCCATCAATTGCCCCTCCTCAGTTAGGAAAGTCCCACCCCTGGGCAAAGTTGGAGGCCACAGTCTGCCATTCCTGTGGAGTGGAAGGAAACTGTGGAGTCAAACCAGAAAAATAAATTAAGCATTTTGCACATAAACATGGAAAGCAGATTAGACACAAACATTCTTGGCCAACATCATTATAACATTTATTTTAGGGAGTATTTAAAGACAAAGGTATCAGGACCACCTATCAGATTCCTCCTCCCACCCTCTCATGGGCCATTTTATAAATTTTATGGGGGGGAGATGTTTTGGACAGGTAACCCTCTCCACTTCATTGAGAGATGAATGGCTAAATAATGTGTATTACTTTGGCCAGCCCCTCCTTACTTTACACTATTGGCAGCCCACTGGACAGGTAAGAAGTGTCATAATTCAAAGATACAAATACACACTGTACACATTTGAGCACATTTTTACATTCTGCTATTACCGATCAAGATAATAATAGGATACAAAAACTTTAAACAGTACCATTTGAAAGTATTCTGGCAGGCCCTTGTACTACATGCTTTGGGGAATTCATCCATAAATCTGACCACTAAAGAGGTGGGTATAGTGTGTATGGGTTTGGCAAAGTCAGCAGATAGAGGATTGGTATCAGCTGAGTTAGCAGTTGGGGGGAGGGAGGGTTAAAAAAAAGATTTGGGGAGACCAAAAAAAAAAGCCTCTGGCACTCTGTCTGAATTTAAAGCACACATCACAATTTTACACATTTTAGGGGGTATTTAGGGTAAAGCACTACTATGGAGCTGACAAAATACATTGTTAAGTGACTACATGAGGTGAATATAGGCCCAGGAGAGCATGCTGGGGAGGTAAGTGAAGGTAAATATGTATGAAGGACAAAAAAAAACTACATAAAAATCCAGCATGCATGAGGACAAAGGGCACATTTACAGCATATTACAATCATGGTAATTAGGGAATGAGGAAAGAAATACAATATATTAACAAACATTCTAGACAATAAAATGTGATGTTAAAGGATAAAAATCTTACCTTAATATATACTCCTTCTGCAGGACCTGGATGATGGCAGAACAGGTCTCTGGGATTATGATCCCCAGAGCCTGGGGGGAGATGCCCGTCGAGAACGTAAGGTCCGGCAGGCTTCTCCCTGTCGCTAAGTACCGCAGGGTGGCGACTAGCCTCTGCTCCGGAGTGATGGCTTGCCTCATGCAGGTATCCTGCCTGCTGATATAGGGGGTCAGCAAAGCCAACAAATGGTGAAAAACGGGGTCCGTCATCCGGAGAAAGTTCCTGAAATCATCAGGATTATTCTCACGGATCTCACGGAGCAAAGGCATGTGGCAGAACTGGTCACGATGGAGCAACCAATTCTTGGTCCATGAACTCCTCCCCACCCTGTTCATGGACTGGACTTGTGTCAAGGTAAGGACCCCAACACCAAGGTCCCGCACAGCACGAACTCTACGAGGAGTACGTATACGCAACATTGCTAGAAAACGGTCTGCTGCTCAGAACGAAGTAACAGAACACACTGAAGAACAGCAAGGCCTGTGAAGAGTGACCTGAAAATCAGTAACGAACGAACACAATTGTCAATTGTACTCGCTGCACGCACTGAAGACCAGATACAAACCCACAAGCACAAACTGAACAGCAGAAAACAATCTGAAAAAGTCTGAAAAAGAGCGAATCGTCTCTCACCAAACTTTTACTAACACGAGATTAGCAAAAGGAGCCCAAAGGGTGCCGTGCTTGGTTCTGAACTGCTCTTTTATAGTCTTGTCGTACGTGGTGTACATGACTCCATTCTTGGCGATCGGAAATTCCGACAACTTTGTGCGACCGTGTGTATGCAAAACAAGTTTGAGCCAACATCCGTCGGAAAAAATTCATGGATTTTGTTGTCGGAATGTCCGATCAATGTCCGATCGTGTGTACGGGGCATAAGAATGGCAAGGATGTGGAATTCCCTTCTACAGGCGGTGGTCTCAGCAGGGAGCATCGAAAGTTTCAAAAAACGATTAGATAAGCACCTGAACAACCGCAACATACAGGCATATACAATGTAATACTGACATATAATCATACACATAGGTTGGACTTGATGGACTTGTGTATTTTTTCAACCTTACCTATTATGTAACTATGTGATTGGATTTTGGGGTCTTGTACGCAGCTAGACTGCCAAAAAGTCTCTCACATGTGGTATTCCCATACTCAGGAGAAGTAGCAGAATATATTTTGGAGTGTAATTCCACGTATACCCATGTGATCAATTGATCATTTATGTGAAAACTTTGTGTAAAAAAAAAAAAAAAAAATGTTTTGTCATTTTCCAGAAACTTGTGGCAAAAAATAAAATATTCTATGGACTCAACATGCCTCTCAGCAAATACCTTGGGGTGTCTACTTTTCAAAAATGGGTCATTTGGGGAATGTTTGAACTGCCCTGGCATTTTATGCCCAACATTGGAAGCTTATGCCACACATCACCCACTCTTCTAACTACTTGAAGAAGCGTTCTGACACTTTTTGTTTACATGAAAAAAAATATATATATTTTTTGCTAGAAAATTACTTTGAACCCCCAAACATTATATATATTTTTAAATCAGAGGCCCTACGGAATAAAATGGTGGCTGTTGCATTTTTTTTTGTCACACAGTATTTGCGCAGCGAATATCCAAACGCAATTTTTTTTGAAAAAAATACACATATTTGAATTTTATTGCAAAAAACACAATATATTGCCCAATTGATGATCTTATGCCACGTAACTAGATACCAAACATGACATGCTTTAAAATTGTGCATGCCTGTGCAGCGGCGACAAACTAGATACATTTTTAAAAGCCTTTACAGGTTACCACTTTAGATTTACAGAGGAGGTCTAGTGCTAGAATTACTGCCCTCAATCAGACATTTGTGGTGATACCTCACATGTATGGTGCAATTGCCGTTTATATACGACACAAGGCTGATGCTTAAGTTTGCCTTTGTGCAAGGAGACAGGGGTGCTTTAATTATTTATTTATTTTTATTTGTTTTGTTATTTTATTTTTACACTGTCCCTTTAATTATTTTTTTTGGATCATTTTTTTTTGTTATCACAGGGAATGTAAATATCCCCTGTGATAGCAATAGGCAGTGACAGGTACTCCTTTCTGATAAATTTGGGGTCTATTAGACTCTAGATCTCGCCTCTGCCCTTAAAGCATTTGAGCACATCGAGATTGATGTGCTCAGATGATTTCACAATTTAAAAATGGCGTGGTTTATATCTGGCAAAACTGAAGTGATGAAATGCTCGTAGCTTCCGGCTTCTTAGGCCATAGAGATGATTGGAGCCACTCTCTATGGTCAGCTGGCGGAACTGCCGGCTGCATTCTCGGTAGGGCTGCAAATAATGATTATTTTCATAATCGATTAGTTGGTCAATTATTGTTTTGATTAATCGGATAATACCGTATATACTCGAGTATAGGTCCATCCGAATATAAGCCAAGGCCCCTAATTTACCACAAAAAACTGGGAAAACGTATTGACCCGAGTATAAGCCGAGAGTGAGAAATGCAGCAGCTACTGTAAGTGGAAAAGAGGGTCAACAATGCCCATCTGCAGCTGCATACCTGTATGTGTCCTGTGCATACTTCCCTGTGTCCTGTGCATGCCTCCCGGTGCCGATCTGCATCCCCTCTGTGCCGATCTGCAGCCACCATTGTGCCGACCTGCAGCCACCATTGCCTGGTCAGCGTGTTATAAAGACATTTGGAGGCCATTCCAGTGGATGAGACTGGCTGTCTGTGATAGGCTGAACACTGACTGCTGGGAAATTGAGTGTTCTGCCTATCGCAGACGAGGAGGAGGCGCGGCTTTTGAACACTGGAATGGCCGCCGAATGTTTTTATGACACGCTGGCCGCCATCTGTCTGCATGACATGCTGATCAGGTAAGCACGGCGGTGACTCGAGTATAAGCCGAGGGGGGCGCTTTCAGCCTAAAAAAAAAGGGCTGAAAATCGAAAATCTCGGCTTATACTCGAGTATATACGGTAACCTTAAAAACAGTGTGGTGTATAATTTAGTTAACCCCTTCCCGCCGAGCGTACGCAGATGTGCATACTTGGCTTTCCGGGTTATACCGGGATGATGCCCGCAGCTGCAGGGATCATCTCGTACCATGTTGTAGAGCGGGCGATCGGCTATCCATGTATAACAACCAATGCGGCAAAAAGCTGCTCGACTGTTATACCGGAGGAGCGGGAGGGGACGTCCCCCCTCCTGACGCCCCCCCGCCGCTCTTACCGGGTCTCCCGATCAACCGGGAGGCACGATCGATGATCCGCTGCATCCGGCGGCTGCTGACAGTCTGGAACGAAGCCGTGTGCGGCTTCGTTCCAGCCTTCCAATTGTAAACGCGGAAGCGACGTCATGACATCACTTCCCGTTTACTCGGCTGCCAATGGCGCCGGTTTTAAAAAAATATAGTGTTCAGAATCGCTGTTTTCGGCGATCTGAATACTGTGAAGTGCAAAGGAGGGATCGGGGGTCTTTTAGACCCCCGATCCCTCCATAAATAGTACCTGTCACCACCTATTACTGTCACAAGGGATGTTTACATTCCTTGTGACAGCAATAAAAGTGATCAAAAATTTTTTTTTTAAAAAACACAATTTCTAAAAATAAAAATAAATAAAATAAATAAGAAAAAATTTTTAAAGCGCCCCCGTCCCCGCGAGCTCGCGCAGCAAAGAAAACGCATACGGAAGTCGCGCCCACATATGTAAACGGTGTTCAAATCACACATGTGAGGTATCGCCACGATCGGAAGAGTGAGAGCAATAATTCTAGCACTAGACCTCCTCTGTAACTCTAACCTGGTAACCGTAAAAAAAAAATTTAAAGCTTCGCCTATGGAGATTTTTAGGTATCGTAGTTTGTCGCCATTCCACGAGTGCGTGCAATTATAAAGCGTGACTTTTTCTCTGTAAATAAGATGAGAATAGAGGAGAAGAAGAAGAGGAAGGAAAAGAAGAGAAAAAAAAAGGGAAAAAAAAAAAAGAAAAAGAAGAGAGGAAAAGATAAGAAAGAAAGAAGTCTCTCGAGGTGATGACCTAGCTTATGATATTAACAAGTTATATAATAACAATAACACAAGGATTTTAGCATGGTAACAACAATGACTGGTCAAAATCAGAGGTAAAGAAGTGTTTAACCCATGGTTGCCAAATCAGACGGAATTTGTTGATATTATTATCTTCGATAGCTGACATTTTAGCAAAAATGAGAGCTTTGTTCATTCTATGTTTAACCTCTGCCTCGATTAAATTCTTGTTCTTCCATGCCTTGGCTATGGTTTGTTTGGCAGCAGTATTAATGTGAATTAGTAGTTTGAATTGTACCCTGGTGAGTGAAGTCGGTTTAAGATTCAGAAGTGCAATGGCAGGGTCCGGAGTAATAGAGATATCTAGAGCCTTAGATGCCATTGCAAATATTTTTTTCCAAAATTCTTGGGCCACCGGGCAATCCCACCATATATGGAAATGTGTACCTGGTGAAGAGCAACCTCTGAAGCAATTATTGGGATAAGGAGGAGTAAATTTTGCTATTCTAGCTGGTACCAAGTACCACCTTGCCAGAACTTTGAAGTTGGTTTCCAAAGCAAAACAATTAGGAGATGATGATTTGGTGGCTAACCAAGTATTAGACCAGTCATTGTTGTCAAATATTCGTCCCATATCCTGTGCCCATTTAACAGTATAAGAAGGAAAATTCACATTAGAGTTAGTAATAAGTATCTGGTACACACATGAAATCAACCCTCTAACATGTGGGTCACTTATACAAATATGTTCGAATTTGGACATTTGATTAATTGATGTACTTAAACTAAGTAGAGGTGTAAAGAAATTCTTAATTTGTAAATAACGGAATATCTCATTGTTTGAGAGTTCGTGATTCTTACATAACATAGGAAATGTTTGAAGAGTATCCGTAGATACTAGCTTATAAAGTCTCGTCAATTTTCTAGAAGACCATGCAGAAAAAGGATTTTGGAAATTTCCACGCAGGGTAAAAGGCTGGATTCCCCAGAAAAGAGAGGAGGGGATTATGTTTTGATCGTAGGCCATGTGAGTCATTAAACCTATCCCAAATAGCCAATGAATGTTTCATGATGGGGTTGGTAAGATGAGATCTATCCTTTGGTAGAATCCACACTAGATTGTCAATTGAGATGGGATCACAGTCAATGGATTCGATAGCTACCCATAAGGGTATATTCTCAGTAGAATGATATTTAGTTAATATTGATAATTGGGCTGCATAATAATAGGAGAAAAAGTTTGGTAGCCCAAATCCCCCACAAGATTTACTAAGATATAAAGTAGATTTTGGAATACGTGGTTTAATCTTATCCCAAATAAAAGACATAACTCTACGTTGTATGAGACATAAGAAATATGACGGTAAAGAGACAGGGAGTACCCTAAACAAATACAAGAACTTCGGTAGTATTGACATTTTCACAGCATTTATCTGTCCTAACCACGATAATGTTAACGAGGACCATTGCTTCATTAAGGCTGTTGTTTGTTTTAACAAAGGTAGGTAATTAGCTGCAAAAAGATCAGATAATGAGGAGGTGAGATGTACTCCTAAATATGGTAATTGACGGGTAACCCAATTGAATGGTAAAGAGGATTGGGCCTGAAGCAGGTCTGATTGTATTATAGAAACATTCAAAGCGTTTGATTTGGTGTGATTTACTATGAGACCAGATATATGTGAAAATGTATCTAATATATTGAGGAGATTAGGAGCAGAAATGTGGGGGTGAGATAGGAAAATAAGTATATCGTCTGCGAAGAGACAAAGTTTGTGATGGTGGCCACCTAATTCGATACCTTTGATATCTGGGTTGGATCTGATCAATTGTGCCAAGGGTTCTATCAGTAGGGCAAAAAGCAACGGGGATAAAGGACAGCCTTGTCTCGTGCCTCCTCTGATATCCAACATTGCTGATTTGTAACCAGCGTATTTGATATATGCCTTGGGGTTGTTATAGAGAGAGGAGATCCAAGACAAGAAATGATTACCAAAACCCCATTGTTGAAGCGTATATTGCATATAAGGCCATGTGACTGAATCAAATGCCTTACGGATATCCAATGATAGAAGGCAAGTTGGGATACGTCTAGATTTAGCAGCTTGAATGAGTAAAAGAGCTCGTCTAATATTATCTCCTGCTTGTCTCTTGGGTATGAAACCCGTTTGATCTGGGTGTATTAGGTGGCCTATGAAATTGTTCAAACGAGAAAATTGAGTACTGTCCGTGATACTTTTTTTATTTGCACTAACATACAATTTTTCAGGACAAGCTTTCGGGGTATGTCCCCTTCTTCAAGGTCCAAGCACTACTGATTCACAAATTTTTAAGCAGCATATTAAAGAAAAAAAAAAAAAAAAAAAAAAGGGAAAGCCAAACACATACAAATCAATGGTAATAAAGATAGCAGCAGAGTTAGTGAGATAAGACAGAGGGAGAGAGAGCTATAGAATGCAGGGGGGGATACTAGTCACAGAGGGGTCGTAAAATGTGTAAGGAAACAAATATCTAAATTCAAATGAGAAGCAAGAATCTTGGCTAGTAATTTAATATCTAAATTGAGGAGGGAAATAGGGCGATAGTTAGACCAAGAAGTGTTATCAGAGTGTGGTTTGGGTAGCATAACTATGATAGATGTTAATGATTCAGGATGAAACGAGTTACCTGCAAGAGAGAATTAAGCACTCTGGTTAAGACTGGAGTTAGAATGTGCTCAAAATTTTTGTAATATGATGCCGAAAACCCATCGGGGCCTGGCCTTTATATGTAATTTCAATTCTTTAATAGCAATTTGAATTTCATTTGTTGTAATAGGGCGCTCAAGTCTCTCTCGTTGCTCGTCGTTAAGAGTGGGGAGTTTGATATTAGAAAACAGTTTATTAGCATTAGTCTGGTTAAAATCAGTCATGGGGGAATATAGTTTAGCTAGATTAGAACGAAACACCTCTAATATTTTAATCGGATTACTAGTATAAGCATCACGAGATGTTTTCAACCTTATGGAGGACCTTATGTGATTTATTGATTTTAACCACTTGACAACTGGGCACTTAAACCCCCCTCGTGACCAGACCAATTTTCAGCTTTCAGTGCTCTCACACTTTGAATGACAATTAGTCATGTAATACTGTACCCAAATGAATTTTTTGTATCTTTTTTCATACAAATAGAGCTTTCTTTTGGTGGTATATGATCACCTCTGGGTTTTTTATTTTTTGCGCTATAAATGAAAAAAGACCGAAAATTTTGAAAAAAAAAACGCATTTTTCTTTGTTTCTGTGATAAAATTTTGCAAATTAGTAATTTTTCTTCATAAATTTTGGCCACAATTTATAATGCTACATATCTTTGGTAAAAATAACCCAAATTAGTGGATATTATTTGGTCTTTGTGAAAGTTAGAGAGTCTACAAGCTGTGGTGCAAATCATAAAAAATTAATCACACCTGAAGTACTGACGGCCTATCTCATTTCTTGTGACCCGAACAAGTCAGGAAAGTACAAACACCCCCCAAATGACCCCTTTTTTGAAAGTAGACATTCCAAGGTATTTAGTAAGATGCATGGTGAGGTTTTTGATGTTGTCATTTTTTCCCAAAATTCTTTGCAAAATGAAGATTTTTTTTTTTTTTTTCCCCCACAAAATTGTCATTGTATTAGGTTATTTCTCTCACATGGCATGTATATACCACAAATGACACCCCAAAATACATTCTGCTACTCCTCCTGAGTATTACGATACCACGTGTGTGGGACTTTTTCACTGCCTGGCCACATAGAGAGGCCCAACATGCAGGGAGCGCCATCACGTGTTCTAGGAGCATAAATTACACATCGAATTTGTTGACTACCTATTACACTTTTGAAGGCCCTGGAGAACCAGGACAATGACATGTGACACTGACGTGGCACTGATGACAAATGGCACTGATACGTGGCACTGATGTGGCACTGATGACAGATGGCACTGATACGTGGCACTGATACGTGGCACTGACACTGATGTGGCACTGATGACAGATGGCACTAATACATGGCACTGATGACAGATGGCACTAATACGTGGCACTGATGACAGATGGCACTAATACATGGCGATGACAGATGGCACTAATACGTGGCACTGATGACAGATGGCACTAATACATGGCACTGACAGATGGCACTAATATGTGGCACTGATGACACGTGGCACTGATGAAAGATGGCACTAATACGTGGCACTGATGACAGATGGCACTAATACATGGCACTGATGACAGATGGCACTAATACGTGGCACTGATGACAGATGGCACTGATACGTGGCACTCATGACACTGATGACAGATGGCACTGATACGTGGCACTGATGACAGATGGCACTATGTGGCACTGATGACAGATGGCATTTATACGTGGCACTGGGGACAGATGGCAGTGGGGACAGATGGCAGGGACATGACAGCAGGGACAGATGGCAGGACAGATGGCACTGGGGACAGATGGCAGGAGCAGATGGCTGGGGCAGATAACTGTGCTGACACTTTTTTTTCCTTTTTTATTTTTTTCTGTTTACTCACCGCCGCATCGGTTCCGCTCTCCCTCCTCACATGCTGTCTCTGTGTGAGGAGGGAGAGCCGGCGATGAGAGGATCTCATATGTTTACATATGAGATCCTCTCTCATTGGCAGAGCGATCGCACTGTAAACGGCCGCTGTCATTGGCCGTTTATGGCGATCTGTGACTGGCTGTGTCCGAGGGACACGGCCAGCACAAAACTTCCCCGATGCGCGCCCGTGGGAGAGCGCAACGCGAAAGTAAAAGGGAGGACGTCCAGGGACGCCCTCCCGGCAATTGGAGTCCGCGCTGTAGCCGTCTTTCGGCTATAGCGCGGACGCCTAGTGGTTAAACTCCTAGCCATAAGGGAATCAGGTTTATTTGCTTTAAGGTATTGTACATGTTGTCGTTTACGTAAAAGTTTGTCTGCTGAATCTGTTAAAAATAAATCTAAATCTAGGCGGGCTTTATCTAGTTTAGCATTAGTGGTGGAATTTGGGGATGATTGAAATGCATTATGACAGGAGTTAAAATTAGCTTCCAGCTTTGCGAACATAAGTTTACGTTCTCTTTTAAGTTTTGTCGCTTGCTGAATCAATTTGCCCCGAATAACAGCTTTATGAGCTTCCCATAACGTAAGGTCTGAAACATCACCTGTGTCATTAGAGAAAAGATAATCGTTTAATGCTCCTTCGATCTCAAGACGATGGACAGGGTTAGCTCATGTAGAGTCATTTATATACCAAGTGGAATCGTGTGATCTGGGTACAGTGGAAGCAATAGGAGGTGTATATTGCACAATGATCTGACCATGTTAATGGGAGAATGTTGGATGATAAAATCTCAGGAATCATACTTAAAGGGACTAGAATATGGTCAATACGAGAAAAGGATTTATGCGGATAAGAATAATGTGTAAAACGCCTGCTAGTAGGATTAATTTCACGCCACGTGTCCACAAAACCGTGTTTTGTAAGTAAATGCTGAAGGTTTAGCTTGTTGGAGTTGGTGATAGGGGATGAGGGAGACTTATCTGAAAAAGGGAATATTGTTGTATTTGAATCTCCACATAGGATTACAGTACCCATTTTGTGTGTTTCAACCACTTGGGAAAGATGGGATAAGAAAGCTTCTGTTTTTTTATTCGGAGTATAGTATGATACTATGGTAATATCTGATAAATGACCAGTGAGAAGTATATATCTTCCCTCTGGGTCTTTCAATTGTGTTGATAAAGTAAATGGCATGGAGCGATGAAATCCTATAAGAGTTCCACGTTGTTTGACTGTGGTAGAGGCAGTGTAAAATTGTGGGTATGAGGTGGAGAGAAATTTAGGGGAAGATTTATCAATGAACTGGGTTTCCTGTAGGCAAATTATGTGTGCTTTCTTGGCTGAAAAAGATTGCATTGCTTTTGTTCGTTTTTGTGGGATATTAAGGGATAAAATGCACATTTAGGGATAAAATGTTTATAGGAGCCATAGCAATTCAAAATTGACTATCATAAGATAAGAAATATGGCCTAAAACTAGAATCTTAGTCATCACCTCGAGAGAGAAAAGAAGAGAGGAAAGAGTAGAGAAAGGATAAATAATGATCGATCGAAAAACCCTAATATAACAGTACCTAGATATTAAGTAGTGAAAAATCACTAGGGTGTGGGAGCAACTCCTAGGAGTAATCAAAGGACTCCTAGGGGCTCCAGCACCATCATCAGAATCCTGCATAATAGTAGCAAGGGTCTGAGGGTGGCAAAGGGGGCAGCAAGTAGTTCCAGAAAGGACGAACACCGCTGGGGAACCACAGGAACCAGAGGGTGCATCTAAATATTATAGTAACAAATAATATTATAATAAAAAAAAAAAACTCACACAGACCATCAAAGCCCTAACCAAACAGAGAATTCCCTCTTTAGTAAATACATTTTAAATAAATATATAAATAAATCATTAAATGATTTATACTCTGGGAGGCCATAAAATTGAAAACATGTTGTCTTAGAAATTAAGTCATTTTAGACAATGTTTGATCCTGTAGATCTGAAAAAGAAAAAAGGTTAGCGAATCAAAAAAAATATGAAAATCAATCCATCAAATCTTCAGTATTAGGAATTGGATTTTCAAAGCGACCATGCTTATGAAGATTTTGTCGAGGAGAAATAGATGGGCTTAGTTCTGCTGCAGCATTTTGTTGAGGAGAGCTGGAAGCTGATCTTCTACGAGATTGTTCTGTAGATGGAAGTTGGTCCGTAAGGCCCAATTCAAGCAAGGCTGATTGTAGGTCCTCTGAAGAGCGACAGACATATCTGGTTTCTAAATGTGTGAATTTGAGAGAAAAAGGAAACCTCCAATGATAGGTGATGTGATGATGTTGCAGTATTTGTAATTGGGGTTTAAGAGCACGTCTTTTAGCCACTGTGATAGGAGATAAGTCTGCAAACAGTTGATAGACTTGACCCTGAAAAGTGAGGGAATCCTTTCCTCCAGCTGCTGCAAGCAATTGTTCTTTTGTGCGATAGTAATGCAGTTTAGCAATTATATCTCTAGGAGAGCCATTTGGTTTGCGTGGAGCCAATGCTCTGTGCACTCTGTCCATCTCTAATCTCTCCATAGGAATGCCAGGTTGTAATTCATGAAATAATGCAGTAATATAGGCTTGCACATCAGTGACAGACTCAGGAATACCCCTGATCTGCAAATTAGCCCTTTTGTCTCTATTCTCCTGGTCCTCTAAACGGGACTGTAAAAGAACATTTTCTTCTTTTAGATTTTTAAATTCAGAAATATAGAGCTAAGTTTGGCTTTCAATACCATCTACACGGATCTCCAATTCAGCTGTTCTCAGACCTATTTTTCTGATTTCTCTAGTCAGTTTATCAGTGATATGGTCTGATGTTTGCTTTAAAGCTTTCTGTAAAATACATTCAAATTTTTTAAATAAGGCAGATTGAAATTCTGTCTGTGAATTTCCAGAGTCAGAATCAGATTCCTCATTAATATCCACAGTATTTAGTTTGATTTTCAGAGGCTTAATCTTGTGTGGAGTGCAAGGCTGTGAGGAGACTGCCAACGCCATCTTGGAAGACGGCTGAGGCGTTGTTTCTTTGTTAATGCCGGCTTTATATTTTGACTTTGTGCCTCTCAAAACCATATTGAGTTATACCTGAGGCTTTGCAGTATGTTTGTCTGTCGTTATTTTGAAGTTTAAGGACCTCTAGAACCCGTAGTCCCCCAGCACGAAAGTCACTGGAGTGGAGCTCTAAGCCGGCATTACTATCCTCTCAGGCATCCGCGCATGCCACTCCTCGTTCAATTTTCTAATCGCCAGTGGGGCCAAATCGACATTCGAACACAGTGACGGGAAAATTCGAAGGAGCAGAATAGAAAACTTCTTGGTCAAAGGAATTTTAAGACAGTGTATGTGATTTTCGTTCAGAAATTACATTTGTTTTAAAACTGAATGTTAAAAGCAAGTGAAATTTTCCAACGACATTCTTTTATTCAGCGAATGTACAAAGATTTTTCGTATGAATATTCTCGCCTGAAAATCGATACAATTATGGCCAGCATAAGGCTTGGTTCAAACAGATGCAGTTTGCTTTTGATCCGTTTCTGCAGTGCTTTTTGTTGAGCGTATTGCATTTTTTCACACAGGATTTTGCTGCGATTTGCTTTTTTTTTTCTTATGCTTTTTTGAGCAAATTTATTGCTGGGCAGATTAAAAAAACATAAAACAAGGCAATTGAACTAAAAAAAGCACAGTTTTGTGTTGAATAAAGTCCTTGAGTAGGATATATGGGCATTTTAACTAGGAGTCAGACATGAAGTTATATGAAGGTAGGAAGGGAGATATAAATCTTTTATATTAGCCACTTCCCGCCCGGCCTAAAGCAGATTGACGGCCGGGCAGTAGTTCAGTTATCCTGACTGGGCGTCATATGACGTCCAGTAGGATAACATGCCACCACGCGCCCGTGGGGGCACGCATCACAGGGATCAGTGGAGCGGTGTGTCAGCTCCACTGATATTGGTAAAGAGCCTCCAGCGGAGGCTCTTTACCACGTGATCAGCCGTGTCCAATCAGGGCTGATCACAATGTTAATAGGAAAAGCCGTTGATCGGCTTTTCCTCACTCGCGTCTGACAGACGCGAGTAGAGGAGAGCCGATTAGCGGCTCTCCTGACAGGGGGGGTCTGCGCTGATTGTTTATCAGCGCAGCCCACCCTCGGATGCCTGCACTAGACCACCAGGGAAGCCACCAGGACCACCAGGGAAGGGGGCAACATGTGGATGGCCAGGTATGTACCCCATGGCCATCCACATGTGTCCAATGTGCCCAGTCTGTGCCCAATCTGTGCCAATCAGTACCCACAAATGGGAACTGACTGGCACCATTATATTCCAGTGATGCCCAGCAATGCCACCCATTAGTGTCATGAGTGCCACTAGTGTCATCAGTGCCACCTATCAGTGTCCATCAGTGGCATCTGTTAGTGCCCATCAGTGCCACCTATCAGTGGCACCCATAAGTAACCATCAGTCCCACCCATAATGACCCATCAATGCCACCTACGAGTGCCCATCAGTGCCACCTATGAGTGCCCATCAGTGCCGCATACCAGTGCCACCTATCAGTGCCCACCAGGGCCACCTATCAGTGTCGCCTATCAGTGCCCATCAGTGCCACCTCATTGGTGCCACCTCATCAGTGCCGCCGTATCAGTGCCCATAAGTGCAGCCATATCAGTGCCCGTCATTGAAGAAGAAAACGTACTTATTTACAAAAAATTTTAACAGAAACAAAGAAAAACTTGTTTTTTTTTCAAAATTTTCGGTCTTTTTTTATTTGTTGCGCAAAAAATAAAAACCAGAGGTGATCAAATACCACCAAAAGAAAGCTCTATTTGTGGGAACAAAATGATAAAAAATGTGTTTGGGTACAGTGTTGCATGACTGCGCAATTGTCATTCAAATTGCGACAGCGCTGAAAGGTGAAAATTGGCCAGGGCAGGAAGGTGTCTAAGTGCCTGGTATTAAAGTGGTTAAAGCAGTACTAAAAGATGAGACTTTTTGTTTTTTTCATGGATATGATCATTTTAACCACTTCAGCCCCAGAAGATTTTACCCCCTTCCTGACCAGAGCACTTTTTTGCGATTCGGCACTGCGTCACTTTAACTGACAATTGCGCGGTCGTGCAACATTGCATCCAAACAAAATTGACGTCCTTTTTTCCCCACAAATAGTGCTTTCTTTTGGTGGTATTTGATTCACCTCTGCTATTTTTATTTTTTGCGCTATAAACAAAAAAAGAGCAACAATTTTTAAAAAAAGCACAATATTTTTCAATTTTTGCTATAATAAATATCCCCCAAAAATATATAAGAAAACTATTTTTTCCCTCAGTTTAGGCCGATATGTATTCTTCTACATATTTTTAGTAAAAAAAAAACAAAAAAAAAAATCGCAATAAGCGTATATTGATTGGTTTGCGCAAAAGTTATAGCATCTACAAAATAGGGCATAAATTAAGGGCATTTTTATTATTAATTTTTTTTTAACTAGTAATGGCAGCAATCTGTGATTTTTATCAGGACTGTGACATTATGGCGGACACGTCGAACAATTTTGACACATTTTTGGGACCATTGGCATTTTTACAGCGATCAGTGCTATGAAAATGCATTGATTACTGTAAAAATGGCAGTGAAGGGGTTAGGGGGCAAGGGGTTAATGTGTTCCCTAGTTTGTGTTCTAACTGAAGGGGGGATGGGACCGTGCAGGGGAGATGACAGATCGCTATTCATACTCTGAACAGACAATCTGTCTGTTCTCCCCTCAGAGAACCGCAAACTGTGCGTTTACACACACCGATCCGGTTCTCCGTGTGCCCCGCTGGGCGCTCGCATCGGCTCCGTGGGTGAGCGCACCTCCGGCAAGGCGCACGCGCCCCCTAGTGGCCACAGGGCGAAGTGGTGTTACATAACGTCGTTTCGCCCAGCCGTGCCATTCTGCCGCAGTACAACTGCGGCGGGTAGTCGGCAAGTGGTTAAATATTATGCACAATACTGGTAAAAGTTTACTTTAAATGTAATTGTAATGCCTTATATTACCTCCAGTCTATCAGCCTCCACCTTCTCTGGGTTCAGATGCTGATCTTCCCAGAGTCTTTAAAGTGATTTTTTTTACCTGTTATACTTACCTGCTCTGTGCAATGGTTTTACATAGAGTAGCTCTGATTCTCCTCTTCTAGGGTCCCCCACCGATGCTTCTGGCTTCTCCTGTCTTCAGAGTGCCCCAATAACAAGCTGCAAAGCATAATTCAAAGTGCCCCTATATAGCAAGGGATAAAAAAAGTCTGCCTTTAGAACCACTCACTTCCTGCCCAGGACTACGTGTCCCATGAGGAATTGCTTCTCGCACATACACAAGTTCTCAGGCACTTACTGACATGGATGGATGGTGTGCTGAGCTGTATGTGTGCTACATTGTATTTCCTTATACGGAAAATAATAATGCATTATGTATGCAGGCCAACTAATCGGCTGACCAACTAATCAATTCTGAAAATAGTTGACAACTATTTTCAGAATCAATAAGTTGTCGATTAATTGATTAGTTGTTTTGGCCCTCATTCTCAGGTTTCCCAGTGGAACAGGAGAGTCCGAGGAAACCGTGCAAAGCGAGGATATCCCCTCCCACTGCTTGAAAAAGCAATCTAGCGGCTAGTTAGCCACTAGGATTACATTTACATGAAAGCCGACCCCTGGCTGAAAGAAAAACGATACCAAGATAATAATTCTAAAACAATGTGCAACGCTAATACAACGTAATCTGACGAAACACGCGCATAGAGGGGAGCGACGCATTGACGCCACCTATCCTTCTAACCAACTTTTATTCTGTAAGTGCATTACTTTACATTTAAATAGACTTTTTAAAAGGTTTTATGCTATGTGGAGCTTTTGTTGTCTTTGACATACCATCCATCCATCCATCCATTATGAGCGAGTGATGCCCCGGGACTAGGAGAACGGTATCAGCAGGAGAAAGGCCCAGGCTGGGTATAAGCCAAAGGAGCTGTTTGATCCCTTGTAATGGGGGATCAACCGGAGCTGGTAAGCAGCTAATCTCATTATTGGTGGCGGCACTGTTCACATGAGGTGATCGATGGTGGATCTATCATCAGGGATTACCAAGTCTCACTGCTAGAATTACTGGTGGATTTACATATGGACTTTATGTTTTTTATTTTTAATGAATTGACTAGTCTTTATGTACTTATTGTAATTATATTTATATTTGGTTTGGGGGAACTGGGGGTATGGATGAACGGCAATTTGACCGCCCTGCGATATGATGGTCTGCCTTTGGCGCTACAGGTATATGTTGGTTCAATAATAAATTTTTTCTTTGTTTTAGTGGTTTTACTCTCTGCATTAAATTTATACACTCCCCTGATGAAGCCAATGTTTTGGCGAAACTAGTTGGGAACTAAAGACTACGATGACCCTTCAACATCATTGGTGACGGTCTATTATCTGAACTGCACTTTTGTCTCTGTTTTTTGTATTTTTGTATTTTTGTGACTTTTTTATATGTCTAATGTACCATTTTAGCTGTTTTCTGAAATAAACAAGATGATTTTATAACACAAGTGTTCTATCTTATTGGTGGCACCGCAATAATCCCTTCCCCTTTTACCATTTTGAGAATTCTTTCAATCGGGATGAGGTGCCGTATCTATTAGGACACACCACCCACCATCTTTTTACCTATATTTGGTGTTTTAACACACCCTATAACACTGGTGGTGTTTCCCATTAGCTACAAACTAATACAACAGTATTCATTGGTTATTTACCTCTCTATTGATAAGACTTGTTTTCATCAATTGAATTACCAATTTTCGTGTTTTTTATATTTATTTTTTGAAAAATAATTCATTATTAAAGTATAAATATTTTTTGATTTTTTTTCTCTTAATTATCTCCTCCAACCAGCAGTGGGGCAGGATGGCGGATTTTTGTGGTGAGGCCTTTGTGGACCTGATGACAAAGATCCGGTCATCCAAGACGGAGGCCAATGTTTCTGATGATGAACTTGATCGTGCATTTATGAGATTGCAGCGTCTTCTTGAGAAAAAGGTACGCACATATTGGCACAAAGCCTACTTTGAAAAGTACTCCCTAAACGGTATAGTACCCTGGGGTTTGAGAATCCAGATCTTCCCTAACCTTAGGAAGATCACTGATTCTCTCAAACAGTCATGGGAGCAAAATCTTCAAACTTGCTCCTTCGAAATGATTTCACTATTATGTAAACAATATGAACTTGAACTTGGTCAACTAGATGCACAGATTAGTAGTTGGTATGATGAATACAGTCTTGTTATTTCCTCTCCCCGATACACTAAACGTGATAAAGATCTGCGATCACACTTGGAGGAATACACGCTAGAAATCATAAATATGAAGGAGGGTAAATTCCTCCGTGACAAATTAGCCCACGAGAACGGTTTTGCCTATAGATGGAACCATACTGCCTTCAGCAAACCTTTCTCCAAACCTCACACTGCTGAACCCCCGAAAACAGATAATGTGGTGCCCAATGTTAATTCCGTCACTTTTTCTCTGAGCTCTTCCACTACTTATCACGAATTGTCTCAAGAAAGGCTACCCAAGAAGAGAAAGGGGGACCGCACTAATATGGTCCCTTCCCTCCGTACACCGGGCTCTTTGCCCAAATCTCAACCCCAAGTGGGTCGTACACACTCGTCTAAAACATTATCATCTACCCCATTTCCTTCACTGGGCAGATCCACATCCACACTCACTTCATCTGATACCCTTGCACACTCCTCATTGGGCATGAACACTCTTGTTCAGAGTAACCTGGCCCCAATAGATACTGGCCGCCGATCCAGTGAATCCTAAATTGGCACCTATTTTTTTTAGGGAAGACACCGGACATAACCAACCAATCCTCACTTCCTTAAACACTAGCTCACTTGAATTGGATGTTGTAAATTTGTCTTCTGTTGACCTTACACCTGACCAAAGTTCAAGTTCTGAAATTAGGGCTCACCTTTTGCCCCTCCACTGACTTGGATCGTTTTCAACTTATAAAAGACATACACCTATTTGCTCGGCCCCTATTATTTAAGGTAATCTATGATAAAACACCATCGTCAGGCACTACCATATCCACCCCATGGGAACCCTCTGAGACTGAGCTTCAAGCCTTGGCAGATCTTGAATGTCTTTGGGACGAGGGACACGCTATAGAGGATATGCCACCAATCGCTTCTGGTGGCATGGTCGTCTCTGGTGTCTCCTTCCCACCACCGACATCGTTTAAACCCAAATCACATAATTTCCCTTCACTTCAAACGAACCCCAACATTTGGGCTTTCGTCCAACAAATTACCCAAGAAATTGAAAATTTAGACTTGCAACAAGTCCATACACACAATTTACTCTGGAGATTTTGAAAAGCTCTTCGAGAATTACAGAGTCACTCTGGTTTAATTATTAAGCCTGCTGATAAGGGCGGCAACGTTGTGGTCATGGACGTCCCCGCATACGAGGCCATGTGTCAGGGGGTCCTTGACAACGCACGTTGGTACCGCCCCATTTCCAAAACACTAATAACCAACTTTAACAATGAATACTATAGCTTAATTTTTGAAGCCTACCAATCAGGTCTCATTGACTCCAGTACATGGAATTACCTTAACGTGAAGGATCCCAAAATTCCTACCTTTTATTCACTGCCTAAAGTGCATAAATCAGTGAAGAATCCCCCTGGACGACTGATTGTTTCAGGCTGCCAAAGTTTAACAGAGAATGCCAGTGCTTTGGTGGATAAATATTTAATACCCCATGTGACAGCCCTATTCTCTTATGTGCAGGATACCATAGATATGCTACGTCACATCGACGGAAAGCAGGTCCCTCCTAATACTTGGCTGGTAGCCTTAGACGTGGAATGTTTATATAACTCAATCCCTCATGTTAAAGGCATTGATGTGATTCATACTCACCTTTTGGAGCGAGGATCATCATTTGATGGCTATAGCCGTTTTGTTCTTCGGTTGTTGGAGTTTATCTTGACTAGAAATGTCTTTATGTTTGGCTCCTCCCACTTCCTCCAGGTACAGGGTGTGGCCATGGGGACCAAATGTGCCCCCTCATACGCCAACCTGTACCTGGGGGGGTGGGAGATGGATCTGTTTTCTCAAGAATCTGTGTCAGAGTTGCTTTCTCACATCATAGCCTGGTATAGGTATATTGATGATATTTTCATTTTATGGTCGGGAGGTCGAGATGATCTTTCGCGGCTAATGGAGTTGCTGGCTGTAAATACCTTTAACTTAAGTTTTACAATGGAGTGTAGTCAAACTAAGATAAATTTCCTGGATTTACAAATACACTTAGACCATGATGGAATTCTGCATTCATCGCTATATCGTAAGCCCTCATCGGGCAATACGATTTTACATGCAGCCAGTGCACATCCCCAGCCTTTACTAGACAGCATACCCTACAATCAATTTCTAAGACTCAGGAGAAATTGCACTTTGGACTCGGACTTTCATCTGGCAGCTGGTGACCTGTATGAGAGACTTCGTCTG